>NC_045697.1:23692308-23995338 GCF_009834535.1 Camelus ferus
TTCTTAATGTGGCGAAGTGTGTAAAATTGTAAAGATTCCTACATTTGATGCAGTAAACTTAGCCTCTCAGAAATTACACTGATGAAATACTGATAAATAGGGTGATCAGCATGTTCACTGACTCCATAAATATTTATTGAACATCTCTTTGTGATACTGGTGATGAATTCAGAGATGAATAAAGTAGACAAAATCTCAGACATCATGAAACTCACATAGTTACTAGAAATGAGAATTTCATTAAAAAGGAGAACAAAGCATTTTTCCTATTCTTGAGAAGCTTAATTGATTAAAATAGGAGCTAAGAACTTGCTGATAGAAAGCAGTTGGGAAAAATAACTAGGCAGTAGGTAATTAAGAAATAAGACATGTAATTACAAAGGTTATAGTTACAAACAACATAAGTACATGGAAAAACAGACCAGTATGTGTTCAAAGAGGTGGGAAAGACATTCTAGAATAGTAGAAACTGAGAAACAGTACAATACGTTTGGTCTGACTTTAAACAATCAAAAATAAATAGCCAGGTATTTATTAGAATAAAGAATAACCTAAACAAAATAATGTAAAGGGAACCAATTTGGCACAAATAAAGAATTAACTAAGTGTCTCATTAGACTGTGACAATTTTACACATTTAATTAGATGTATGAATATGAGGGACCAACACCAGATAATTAGCTTCCTTAGAGTTAAAAGCATATTCAATAAATAGCAACTAATAAATAACAAATAATGTGCTATTCATTCCTATGGAAGTAACTTCTGTCGATTTTTTTCATGATGGCCCATCCTATTTTATAAAATGGTATTTCTTACAGTAAAGTGACTTACTGAATTTATTTTATATCTGTAAATTGAGTTCTCCCTTATTCTGGTTTGTTGTTTGGTACTGTCAACATAAAAATGAACTGACTGTCTTATCCTCCATAATGATTACAGCTGAGCTTAGGAGAAATGAGGAAAGTGCAACAGTACAATTAGAGAAGTATGTAAATGTGGAAGCTAATTTTATGAGTTAATGATTTATTTTTGTAAAAGTTTTCACAGAAATAAATTTTCAATTTGAAAAGATCTGTCAGATAATAAATATCAAATTCCTATTCAGAAAATGTGATCCTCATGGAAATAGGCTAGAATCAGGCTCTAAGCACTGTTTTGTGAATTATAGAGGTGGCTACAATTAGTACCTGTGCCATATGTTAATCTCCAGATGGTAACGAGCTTTGGAGCACGTTGTCTATATGTACTATATAAATAAACCTGTTTAATTTTGTCTAATACTCTTATTTCAATGTAACATAAGTTGAAAATATTTAGAAGAAACAAAGGTCTTGTCTCTATAAGATGCCATGGAATGGCCATGAGTAAATGAAGATCATTGAAGGCAGGAAAATAAATTACTATCATTAAATGAAGGTCAGAATGACTTGAGGAAAAAATAAGAAATTCAGAAGATAAAAAAGTCAGAAGGAAAGTTTAAGAGAAACTAACCATTATTTCCATTTTGTACCTTAACCAGAAACTTGATTAATAAAGAACAGATGTTGATGCTCACAGTTATTCTAAATAGCAAACGAGAAAAGCATAGAAAAAATAATATTTATCTGTGTTAAAAGAAGGGGAAACACAGAAATAGCATATAAATGGTAACTTGAAATCAATTATGTGACTTTGGTGGCACAACAGATATTTATTAAAACATATAAGTAAAGCACAAAATTTGTTTTATATATTTGTTAATAATGCAATGATTTGATGAATGGATTGAATATCATATTCCCAATTACAAATGACAAAAATACTAGTAATACTGAAATGGTGTGAGGTATAGAAATAATATATGCAAAGCACCATCCAGAGTATGTGCTCTGAGCAGCACATAAATTAACAAATTAAGTGCAAGAGTAGTAAATAAATTAACAAATTAAAGGCCATTGATTCCTAAACAACTATTTTGAAAGAATCTTACTATGCAATATAAAGCAACTATTATTATTATAATATCCATTTATGAAACAGTTCCTCTGTGGTGGATATTACAATAGTCTGTGTTAATTTCCTGTTGCCACTGCAAAAACATAATCACAAACTCATTATCTTACAATTTTACAGGTCAGACTTCCAAAAGGAGCTTTAAAGGGATAGAATCAAGGTATTGGCAGTGCTGTGGTCTTTTTGGAGGCTCCAAAGAAGAATCTGTTTCTTTGTGTTTTCCAACTTTTGGATGTCACCCATATTCTTTGGTTCACGGTGCCTTCTTCCATCTTCAAAACACCTCCAGCCTTTCTTTCTTTGTCATATTTCTTTTTTCTCTGCTCTGATCTGCTCAGCTCCCTTTTACAATAACTCCTGTGACTACATGGGATACCTGCATAATCCAAAATAATCTCCCCGTATCAAGACTCTTAATCACATCTGCAAATTCTCTGTGCCATGTAAAGTAATATGTGAATAGATTCACGAGATTAGAACGCAGACATCTTTGGAAGAGCACCACTCTTTCTACCCCACAGTTTTAAAAAAAATACATATTCTAATTACACACTCAAGACAGTGAAGAAGCAGTTACTCTCCCTATTTTACACATGGACAAATCTAGGCACAAATCTAACAAATGACAGTCTTCATCTCTCTTCTGTCTATCTACAATTCTATCTTTCCCCTTGGAAATCCTGCTTCCAGCTTTCCTATTGGGATATTATTTCTTTGTAAGGAAGGAATATAATGAAAGTTCCCACAGTGCAACCCTTCCCTTGGTTTTAAGGGTAATATGTTAGGATGATGACAACTAATGGCCAGTCTACTCTCAGAGTGCACATCTTAACAGATGCTCCCAGTGAAGCACGTGCCAGCAGCAACCATCCACACAGGGACTTCCAGAGGATGACATTTGCTTTCTTTGCCAGTAACTTCCAAGTAAGTGCTCCTGGTAGCATTTTCTTAAGCTATGCTGTTTCTTGCATGTTCGCCCCAGACCCCTTTGTAGCAAAACTGTTTAAAGATACTGTTTCAGTAACTACTCTGGAGTGTTGTTCAAAGAACAATTCCTTTTGGGCCCTCTGGTGGTGGCCACACGGTGACACAGCCCTTTCAAAAAACTTGTTCAGTGCCACCTAGATTATACACCATCTGACAGCACATCTCCAGTGAGCCTTAGGCTCCATTTGACTGACATTAAATGGAACTTACGTAACTGTTAGAAGACTTTGGAGGTTGGGGTAAATGTTACAATTATTGCTCCATGACTTCCCCTTGCCACAACAGTGCACAAAAGTCATTACACAAAACAGGACCCAGGTTAGACTAGGCAGTTCCGTGTTCCCTAAAATCAATGTTCCAGTTAAACTCTTAAGAGTAGTGTGAATTGTATGTGTGTACGTATGTACACACACACACACACACACACGTATATATAAATAAAATATATTACAAGTACACATATACAAATGCATACACATACATGTATATTTGGCACACATTAATATATGTGTATACATATCAATATAGTACATGTATATTATATGAATATGCACAAGTATGCATTAAGGGATAGATTCTTGCCTGACACCATCGACCTCAATTGAAGGAAATCTAGCTTTGCCATCCTTGTAATTTACCTCAGTTGAGGAATTGCCCTCCCCAGGAACATCTTCCTGAGCCCTTCTCTCAAGGCTACAGACGTGCCCTGTACACAGCTCTATCCCTGAATTTGCTTAAAATTGCCTGCTTTAGTCAGTTGGCCTGACTTAAATTACACTCTCATCAACTTGAGAGGACAGACCATACATTATTCATCTACATAATTCCTGAAACATGATAGAAGTTCAAAAATAACTGGCTGCCTTAGAGAGGCATTCAGTCATACAGTAGTTACCCCAGGTAAAGACAGACTGTGATGTGCACTGGAGAACTCAGTAAGGCATTTGGGCTTACCCCTTGACTTCACACCTTTACTAGTGACAGACCCATCAGCTAGGTGTTCAGTTTTCTGCATTTCCACTCACTGGTATCCACCTCTAGTCCCCATTTTCTGTTATCCTTTTGCATTACCTTAATATTACTTGTGGCAGGCTAGGGCTGTTCATGTTTGGAGCTACAAACTGAAGAAGTTATTAGAAAAAAAAAAAAACCAGAGGAATATTAGAAAGCAGTCCAGAAAATATATTAAGCGGACAATTTTTTCTAGTCCCTGTACAAAGATTTTTAAAAGGAATAACAAAACAACAAAAAAGCAAAATGAATGCAAACAGCTATGGAGGCAAGCAAGCAAACCAACCAGCCTAATTCTGCGTTCTTCCAATTTGGAGAAACTGCAACATAAGAACCACACTGGCCAAATTAGGCCTCACACAGATTCCATTATGTAAGTTCACTGATTGCTTTGTTCAACCCACTTGAGGCACCAGAATTTTGGCCATAGTGTTAGTCTGGTTGATTAGTCAGGTAGCTTTCTTTAATAACACCTCAAGGGGTTGTGGCTTTTGGCAAGAACAGAGCTAATTTCAGCTTAATTGCCACATAAAGTTTTCCCTGAAGCACAGAAGCCACTGACCTTATGCTGCTTCCTGTGACACACTTTTCAACATCCCTCCTGAGTGTAATGACATATCCTGGATTTGCTGTTTAACAGCTTAAGCCTACAGTAGATGATCTTGTCATCACTGTCATTTTACCTTTTCTGCAAAGAGGAAAAATGTTAGGAGTCTATATCTCAAGACCACTGAACCCGCATTTTGTTCTGCCTGAAACAACTTCCAGTAGCTGTCCTTTGTTTCTCACAGAATGGAGATTCTTAGCAGAAAGCAATTCAAACACTATCTCTTCTTCTCCAAAGTCTTCAAAATCCTCTCATCTGCGTGTAGTCTCTCCTTCCTTCAAGTTGAAAAGAATTCCACATGTATCCTTTCATTAACAGTGTTCATTTTCCCCTCCCCATAAGCTTCTTAAAAAAAAATAGGTTTTATACACCTTAGAGTTTGCTATTGCATGACTGGATGACTATATTCTATTGATTCCTTATTCACACATCAAGACTATATTTCCCTCAATTGTTCTAAGAGTTGCATAATATATAAACATCTTCACAGTACAGTACATGGTACCTACCAGCTCCCACAATATTTCGCAAGTTCAGTAAGACCACACATTATTTTTGGTATTAATTTCAAGTTTTCAAAGAAGATGGGAGGAAAGGTTAAAATCTTTCAAAAATATTTTTCCTTTCTACTAAAGAAAAGCATATAGAATTCCCAGAGATCCGGCCTTCCCTATATATCTTTCCAACCTCTAACAAACCCAGAATGGACTGGAACACCTCTGGTTGTGACTGGTTTTCCTCAACAAGCTTTTATCTGAAGGATCTTTCTGATCTGGCATGGCTAAGGTAGCCAAGTATTCTGTCAGAGTGAAAGCATTCTTTTTCTGTCCAAAGGCAACTCCTTCATAAGACATGTCATAAATGTATTAATCATGATTCATTGTTTCATATATATTGGCTTTTCTATCCTAAAACAACTCATTATGATAGGAGAGAAATGAAATCAACAGAAGAGTGCTATATTTCAAATAATTGTTGGGTGCAATTTCAAGCACTGAAGAGTTTACAGTATCTTCTCTATGTATCAATTTAAATAAAAATATACAAATTTAAATAAAAACAAGATATTAAG
Source organism: Camelus ferus (assembly GCF_009834535.1). Classification (NCBI taxonomy): domain Eukaryota; kingdom Metazoa; phylum Chordata; class Mammalia; order Artiodactyla; family Camelidae; genus Camelus; species Camelus ferus. The sequence goes on from NC_045697.1 coordinate 23,697,981, forward strand.
ACCTAGAACAAGTATAAAAAGTGTAATAAAGTTCTACACACTTGCTTCCTTACTGTGATTATTTCAAAACTTTCAAAAGTATGAAGTAGACAATTATTTAAAATAACCTCTCCCCTGGAGAAGTGCTGTTTGCCTCTACCAGTTGTGTTATCCAGCATTACTAAAATGGAGAGAAAAAAATGATAACTTCCTTTATTTCACAGTCTAATAAAGTCTGCCTCTGAATTAAATCTGAACTTGTGTTTGGCCATCCTCTAAATATAAAATATAAACATCTAATTTTACCTCTCATTTTACACAGTCCTCTGCTTTAAGATTGCCCTGCAAGCCTTCTTAGCTTGTACTTCCCACTCCCTTTTATCTCTTGTAGCATTGGCTTCTAGGGTTTGGAATGATTTTAGAAAAATATGCTGAGTGTCATACACTGTATTATGGATGGTTTATATAATAGGGAATTCTTAGAACAAATGACTCCATAGTCTCAATGTTGACTCTCATTCAAGATCTGTATGGCATATTGTATCTCAGATTTTTGTCACTGAAAAAAAAAATAGCTAGTTATAATGGTTAACTAAGATAATGGCTTGTAAGGCAGGACGTGGTATATAACAATCGGATTTTGAACTCAAGCCCACCTGCCATAACATGATGCACATAACGTTCGTTCCACTTCTGAAACAGGCCTTCAGTATTTTTGTCATGATCCTACTAAAGAATGTGGCAGCAAAACTATAAGCAACCCTTGTTCCCAATCATACATTCCTATAAAAGATGAATTTTTTCCCACTGCTAAGATATCTTTCTCATATAGCTTGCCTTTATTGGGTTGTGAAGGGATAAAAGGTGGGGTGGGATTTTTTTTCAAATTATCCAAAAGTTGTGGAGTTGTGCTCTATGTGAAAAGAGTACATTTGAGGATTATACTCCATGAAGAATACATTTGAGGCTTATACACAGCACTCCATAAAGATCTGGTTCAGTAATGTTTAAACAGCATCAAGTTATGTAGGAAAGATGATAATAAGAATGCCCACATGCAAGAGTTGTGTGCAGGTAAGCCATCCAATATCAATGACAGAAATTAATTCTATTACTTAAGCCAATAACTTCTTCCTGAATTATGAAACTTTTGGGTGTTTGAACATATAAGACACATTTGAATGAAATGTTTCCATGAGATTCCCAATTTCATTCCACAAATGCCCTCTATTACATTTTATTACATTATTTATTAAGCAATTGAGCTCAATCTTTTTATGCCACATCATCTTACATTCTAATGACATGTTATATTGTCTTAAGCATCTTATATTTAATCCATTTTGTATGCACAGTTTATTACATTTATAAATTGATATTTGCATATCTGATCAATTACAAACCATTGGCATACAGTGTGATATGACACCTTAGCTTAATCAAATTTCACTTACAATTGGTTCCATCTTTAGATATTAATTTACGTAAATGTGAGTGCACAATAGTATAATTACTTCAAGCTCGAACAGATTTAATCTATTTTCAAAGCCACAGTAAAATTTATGTGTCTACTTTCCAACTATGAAAAATGTATTGAAAATTTTCATGCATATGACATTCTTTTTGTGCATCTCCACATCATTTCATCAGAAAACAGATTATAATGGCTTTAAATAAAGTTTTATAGAAGCATGTGGTCACTTTCCAATGAATAAAAACACAATCAACCCTCTGTCTGAGATTATTTATGGCAGAGATTGAAAGCTGCCTGAAAAAGTGCTATGGAGCTGGTTTCTATCCACACAGTTACAAAGAGCCAAAATTTTAATATTAGATAATGTTGCATAAAGTCAAAATCAGAGATCCTGAACCACCTGGTCTGCACCCCTGCATCGCAACAATTGATGGGTTAAGTGGTAGGTGTGTGTGACCCCTTTAAATGGGTGAGGAAGAGTCACTGCAGTTGGCTACAGCACCACTGCATTCTGATACGATGCAAGCATAATAAATAAATAAATAAATAAATAAATAAATAAATAAATAAATAAATAAATAAATGTAGTTATACCCTGCCTGATATGGGAGGCATTTGTGTTTTTTATTCTTCATTTACGGTGTCCATATTGTGGAAAACACACAAATGCAGAGTATTTGGGAGGGGTGGGGATCTGCATCAGTGCTAGTTGGAATGCTGTCTTAGAAACACACATAATGGAGAAACTCTTCCAGAAACTTATGCCCCTCACTCTCGTTTCTATGTTTACAAAATGAAAAGCCCATATTTATTCTTCAATGTGCTTCACTGTTTCTAATCCCCATCCCAAATCCCCTCCTACTACTCTACCTCCTTTCTTCAGTTCAGGTTAATGTGGAACATTGTATTAAAAAAAAAATAGTATCATTCAGCAAATACTGAGAAACACGGCTAAGAGATTTTTTTCAAAGTGGTGTTTATTTTCTACCTCTAGAAAACTATAATAGGAAGTGAACAGAAACAAAGAGATACTTTATACTAGGAATGTGTTTGATTCTCTTGAATTATTTTGCTGTGTTTTCCCCTCAATTTATTACATATTAAAGTGACTTGGGAGAATGTTGCTCATGTTGGGTTTTCTGTGAAATAGCTTTAAGACCCTGAGTAAGTCACACAGCCTCTCTGAGTTTCGATTTCACTTTTTGTTAAGCAAGTGTCTAATATAGTGACTAAGAACACAGACTGATGAGTTTGAATGCTGGCTGAGCCATTAGTTTCAAGACCTGGTGCAATACACCGAAAGTCCTGATATCTGCACCTATCCAATGGGGATGATTAACAGTAGCATTTCGCTCATATGGTTATTTTGCAAATTAAATGAGTTCATAATGTAAAGTGCTCAGAACTGTGGTTGGCATACATTAAGTAAGACATGAGTTGTTAAAAATAAATAAAAATGCTCGTAAATGGATTATACCTAAATAAGCCATCAGCTTTAAATTTTTATCTACTTTGATTTCATATTCTGTAATTTGATAATATTAACAGATTAATTTAAAAACTCTTCAAATGTATAATATTAAAGAAGTTACCACTTTTATTTATGTTGATTTTAGTTTTATAAAAGTATCTTGGCCAATTTTTTTTCAAATGAGTCTGTATACAATTCTTAATAGTAAAAAAATAAAACAAAGAGAACTTTATGTATGAAAACTTATTGTTTAAGGTCACATCAGTTCCTCAGATTGGAGTGAAGTTTCAGTTATATTTCAAAAAAATAAACAACTTGGCATATGATTTCCTACACCTCATATATAGGTTAAGAAGTTGGAAATATCATGACACACTTATACTGAGAATGTATGTTGATAATCAAGAAGCAAAACTGTAACATAATACTCAACTGTGAAAAGTTGAAAATCTTCCTGCTAAAATCTGGAACAAGACAAGGATGCTCACTCTCACCACTTCTATACAACATAGTATTGGAAAGCCTAGCAACAGCAATGAGACAAGAAAAAGAAATAAAAGGTATCCAAATCAGTAGGGAAGAGGTAAAATTGCCATTATATATTAATGGCATGATACAATATATAGAAAAGTCTAAAGACTCCACACAAAACCGCTAGAACTGATAAAGAAATTCAGCAAAGTAGCAATATACAAGATTAACATACAGAAATCTGTTGCATTGCTTTATACTAACAATGAAACATCAGGAAGGGAAAATAAAAAAAAAAATCGCTTTTAAAATTGTATCAAAAAAATAAAAAATCTGACCAAGGAGGTGAAAGACATATACACTGAGAAATATAAAACAGTGATAAAAGAAACTAAAGATGATTTAAAGAACAGGAAAGATATCCCATGTTGTTGAATTGGAAGAATTGATATTGTTAAATTGGCCATATTACCCAAGGCAATCTACAGGTTTAATGTGATCCCTATCAAATTACCCATGACACTTTTCACAGAACTAGAACAAATAATCCTAAAAGTTATACGGAATCACAAAAGACCCAGAATTGCCAAAGCAATCCTGAGGAAAAAGAACAAAGATGGAGGCATAACCTTCCCAAATGTCAGACAATATTACAAAACTCCAGTAACCAAAACAGCATGGTACTGGCACAAAAACAGATACATGGATCAATGGAACAGAATAGAGAGCCCAAAAATAAACTCATACACCTATGGTAAATTAATAATTGACAAAGGAGGCAAGAATATACAATGGAAAAAAGATAGTCTTCTAGGCAAGTGGTGTTGAGAAAGCTGCACAGCCACATGAAAATCAATGAAGTTAGAACACTCTCTCACACCATACACAAAAATAAATTCAAAATGGCTTAAATATTTAAATACAAGACAGGACACCATAAAGCTCCTAGAAGAGAAAATAGGTAAAATCTTCTCTGACATAAATCGCAGCAATATTTTCTTAGGTTAGTCTCCCAAGGCAATAGAAAAAAAGCAAAAATAAGCAAATGGGGCCTAAACAAATGTATAAGCTTTTACACAGCAAAGAAAACCATAAACAAAACAAAAGACCTACAGACTGGAAGAAAATATTTGCAAATGATGCAGCCGACAAGGGATTAATTCCAAAATATACAAACATCTCATACAATTCAATAACAAAAGAAACAAATAATCCAATCAAAAATGAACAGAAGACCTAAAAAGACATTTCTCCAATGAAGACAAGGAGATGACCAATAGGCACATGCAGAGATGTTCAATGTCTTTAGTTATCAGAGAAATGAAAATCAAAACTACAATGAGGTATTACCTCACACCAATCAGAATGGCCACCATTAAAATGTACACAAACAGTAAATGCTGGAAAGGGTGTGCAGAAAAGGAAACCATCCTACACTGTTGGTAAAGTAGTTATGGAAAACACTATGTATATTCTTAAAAAAACTGAAAATAGACATCATATGATCCAGCAATCCCACTCCTGGGCATATATCTGGAGAAAACTCTAATTTGAAAAATACATGCACCCCTCTGTTCATAGAAGCACTATTTACAATAGCTAAGATATAGAAGCAACCTAAATGTCCATGGACAGATGAATGAGTAAAGAAGATATAGTATATACTATATATATATATATATATGAATATATATGAATATATATATATGAATATTACTCTGCCATTAAAAAGAATGAAATAATGCCATTTGCAGCAACATGGCTGGACCTAGAGATTATCGTAGCAAGTGAAATAAGTCAGACAGAGAAAGACAAATATCATGTGATATTACTTATATGTGGGATCTAAAATATGATACAAATTAACTTATTTACAAAACAGAATTAGACTAACAGACATAGAAAACAAACTTATGGTTACCAAAGAGTAAAGAGAGGAGGGGAAGGATAAATTAGGAGTTTGGGATTAGCAGATACAAACTACTGCATATAAAATAGATAAACAACAAGGTCCTATTATATAGCATAGGGAACTATATGCTGTATCTTATAACCTTTAATGAAAAACAATATGAAAAGGAGTGCATGTGTGTATGTGTGTGTATGTATGTATGTATGTGTGTGTATACACACACACACACACACACACACAACTGAATCACTTTGCTCTACCCCAGAAACTAATACAACCAAATCAACCAAACTTCAATTTTAAAAAATTTACTTCCTTGAAAAAAAAGAAGCAAAATTTCACATGGGGTAACTGTCTTGACTTTTTTCCAATCTAATTCTATTATCAGCTTTTCTTTATCTATACTTAGATCTAAGTAACTATCTGGAAATCCCAACTTTAAAGAGAGTATTACTGGAAATTCTATCTGGAAATCCCAACTTTAAAGAGAGTATTACTTCTTTAAAATTATTTTTATGCTTTTTACTTAACATAGTCTTAAAATACTTAAATGTTAAAATTATTCTTTCCAGAAAATTTTAATTTGCTGCTTAATTCCAGGGTGATGAAATGTCCAGAAATGTTGAAATGCCTTACTAAAACTAGTGACCTAATTCCATATGGAAACCCAATTTTAAACTGATATGGTTCTCTGCTGGAATATTTTAATTTTTTCCTGTTTCCAATGAAAATTTATTTTAAACTACACTTCTTGGTTCTTTGAGAATTATTACCAAATGGAACTTAATTCAAAAAGAAAAAAACATAATATATATATACACAGTGATGGAGCAGGAAGGAAGTATAGAATATGTCTCATCCAGTGCCCTTATGTAAGGAAGAAGAAACTTAAAACCAGACAGGGCAAGTTGTCAAAAGTTTATTCAATGAAGCAGAGTCACAGCCAAAACTGGATACAAGTTATCCTACTTACTGACCACTTGTCATGAGCAGTGTTTAATGTGGGCTGGAATGTAAAATAATTTCCCAATCCAGAAACTTAAGTGATTTTTAGACACTAACCATATCAATATATTTTATCATTGCTTCTTTAAAACACTGAAACTTATTAACATTGATGACTTCTCACTAGAAAAACTAATAAAATTATTTTGTCAAGTTTAAGAATTGTATTGTCCATTAAGTTCAACGTGTTGGCTGCAGAAATTTTTTTAGCACTAAATGTTTCACATTCAGATATCTCAGTAAGTAATTCTCAAATAAATTTAGAATTGTGGGCAGGATAATCATCTTTGATAATAGTCTAAAAATAAAGTATTATCTTATTCAGTATAGAAATCTTACCTGTATCAAGATGTTCTAAAGTGATTACACACACGCACACACATAAGACACATGCACTTATAAGCACAACCACTGTTCAAATCACATATATTTGTCCTACAGAAATTAAGTGCCACATGAAGGAGACACAGGTATGTAGCTATTTTTCACCATTAATAATCATTGGTGTATAATACTTTTAATACAAAATTATAAATGCAGAAAGCAGTAAAAAATTTTAAGTGAACCTAAACTCTAACCACCTGCTCAAAGCCACTGTAAATATTCTGAGTTCTTTTTTTTCCCAGACTCTTAACTATCCATGTGTGTTCCTAGGTGCATCTGTGTGTGTTGTGCTAAAGGAGAATTTAGAAAAATCTGAATGCATAATATTTGATTTCCTTTGTCCAAAGATGGTGCAGGTATTTTAAGAATTAAACTACTATATGGAGGCCAAATACACATTTCTACAACTTGAAATGTTGATTTATAATCATTTGTCTCTTAATTAAAATTTTTTGGTTACATTTTTATAATGTTCTACTTTAAAAATAGTGGAATTTATTTCTATCAATTTTCCTCTAAATACAGCTTGCCAAATTCCTTGAGTTTGGATGCAGAGAACTTTCATTTTTGTAATATTTAGGTTTCTTCTTTTTATAATTTTAGTGTAACCATTCACTAGTTAGACACTGGGAGGCTGATTTCCGTTCATTAATTCAATAAAATTGTTTGTGTCCATAGAATATGAGAATCATTCTTTAGATGGCAAGGTAAAAGCAGTGAAAAAACACCACCAAAGCAGTAACACAGCCTTGATCTAACAGAACTTACATTCTGATAGGTAAACAGATATGATAAAAATCAGACAAAATAAAATATGATGCCAGAGAGTATTAGTACTGTGAACAAAAATAAAGCAAGATAAAGGGATATGAACAATAGGAAAAATTGTTTGAGCTGGAGTCGTTTCAGGAAGCCTTTCTTGAGAGGTAACATTTGAGCAGAGACAAATGAAGTGAGGGAATTAAGAACTATGTCTCCCTGAATCTGACAGCGGCATGGAATGAATGCTGTCAGCTACCTGAGCAAGGAAACAGATCCTCCATAAGTCAATTACCCAGAAGAAAACCCAGCCAGGGCCAGTCCTTGGTTGCCCCTTTGTTAGATCCTAATCAAAGGACCAAATTAAAGCATGCCTAGACTCCTGAATCACAGACCGTAGGAACTAAGAAATCTGTGTCTTTTTACCCCACTGTTTTTGTGATAATTCATTATACAGCAATTAAAAACTAATAAACATTTAAATACCTAGAGGTAGGGCGCTATTGTGACAAATACCTCAGAATGTGGGGGTGGACTGGGCAATGGGCAGAGGCTGGAAGAATTTTGAGGAGTGTTATAGAGAAACTCTACATTTACTTGAACAAACCGTTAGTAAAATTATGGACTTTAAAGACGCTGTTGATGAGGGCTCAAAAATCAAGTGAGGAAGCTGCGGTGAGGAGTATCCTTGTTATACACAAGTATCTGATCCACAATAGGCAGGTAGAAGACCGATAAACTATGTACTTTTCATAAAAAGTTAAAATGACTCAAAGGATGGGGCCAAGAAACCAAAAGATGGAGTAAAGAGCCACAGAAACCTTACTCTTCAGGCTTGAAATCTAATCAAGAAATTCCTAACATCTTCCCGGCTAGATCGGCACCTTTATTAAACAGGGTCTTATTTTCACCTTGTATTTTCTAGTCCTTAAACTTAACATGTATAGCTCATACCCTATACCAGCCCTACTATCAGATAATACTGACCCAGATGGCGTGTCTTTTGTTTTATAGACCCACAAATGGAAAAGGTTTTTTTTGTGTGTGTGTCCCAGAAGCTTTATTTAAAGGATTACATTCAGTAACCTCATCTGTTCCAGGGCCTGATTTAGATGATAAGATTTTGGGCTTTGGTATGATGCATAATGGCATGAGATTCAGGGGAAACGTAGGAAAGAGTGCATGTATTTTGCATTTGGGAGGAATATGATTAAACTTACATCAATGAAACAGCTCTGGGTCTTGGCCCTTATACATTCAGCCCTCCTTTATCTACCTCCAGAAGTAGTTAGAGGACCACTGGGCTAGGTTATTTCCAACTCCTTTCATCTCTGAAGCTTACATTTTATAGTTCAGAGAGACACAGGTATTCAAATAAAAAAAAATTTATTCATCAAAGAACATGGCTCATGTTCTGGTCAGAAACACTGAATTTGTTTTCTAATTATAATACCAGTATTTTTAAAGTATTTACCTCACAAAACTCCAGTGTTGTTTAAACATTTAAAGCCAAAATTCATGTGAGTACTTAACTCAAAGAAGGTCTAGTGTACAGTAAATGAGTGCTGTAATTTAGATGACACAATCATAATTATTGTTAAATGATATTTTGTATGCATTACTTATTCTCGAATTAGGGTAGGAGTATCTTAGCGTGAAAAAGTAAGCAGAAGATATGATGAATATCAAGCCATGCTCATTCAGAAATCAGAAAATGTGATTTATTTATAATGATTCATGTCATTAAAAAATCTCTCTCCTTAAGTAACTCACCTTCCTCCTAAAGAACCTGAAGCTTTATTAAGTAAAATTAAGGTAGTGTTCAAGAAGTAAACCTATTTGTGGATGTGTTCATGCTTTTAGACCCCTTCGTTTATGAAAGTATTTTTTCAATGTGCATGGCAGGATACCAAATCCTCCTTTTCCCTTGAGAGCCCTCCTGGCCACTGCAAAAACAACTGTTCCCAATTAACTCTGGACCTATTGCACTTTTCTCCTCTCTCAAGGCATTTATCACTTGCTATAATGTAATAGAGTCACCAGTGCAAATTTCTTCTCCTCTAATGCCCAAGAACCCACTGGGAAAAGGGTTTAGTTTGATTCACCTTTATCTCATTCTCTGTGCTTAGTTTTGTGAGTGATAGGTACGCAGAAGTTTATCAACTTGTTCTGTTTACTGCCAAAATGACTAAGGCTTAGAAATTTTCTGTGTTGTTTTAATGTAAAAAGTAATTTTTAATAGACAGGAGATGTAATTTCTATTCTCTACTCTTTCTACTCCCAAAATCACATAATACTGTAGCTATGAAAAGTATGATTACCCTTTGCAATTCCCCTGCATCATTGATGAAAAGGTATTATAATGTCTTACTTTTAGAATAAGAATATTCTGAACAAAAAGATCTGTTTTCAAGTCCCTTGCAAGTCTTAGATTTTTGATAAGTGAGACCTTTCTGAATTTCCTGATGTATAAAGTAATTCCTCTGCATTATTCACAAGAGAATTCTAAAAAATTATGGAAAATACAATTGACCTTCCTTTAATTCTTAACTAGGATTCCCAGATGTCCCTGTTGTAGAGGGATTTATTTTTTATTTATTTATTTTTTTTTACCAAGAAAGAGTTCGCTTGAAATAACAAAGTAAAGTTATAGGACTGGACATGAAAGAGAAACCCAACACCTTCTGAATTTAATTTGAAAGCGAAAATAAGTGCTTGAAATAAAAAGACGGGGGTACAGAGGGAAAAAGCATATCAAGGTATATCAAGGCTAAACCCAGTTGGGAGGAACACTTGAAATATCAATAAATATCTCTAGGATAGATGACAAAAGTATTCTTAGGGAGGTGTATATCACACTAGACCCCACACTGCTTTTCACTAGCTCTTAATTTTTTTTTTATGTAATAGTCTTTGATTTGGTTAGATGAGCAGGACTTAGAAAGTTTTTTGGCTGGTGAAGAATTCTGCAGTTTTACAACAAAGAGGAGTATGAGTAAGAGGAATTTAGAGGAACTCATTATTTTTCAGTTTTAGTATCCTATATTTACATCCCCTTTCTGTCACCAGCTGGAAAACATTCTCTGCCTTTAAAGGGCTTATGCAATTGAGTCCTGCCTAGAAAGTTTCCTTATCTTAAAATTAACTATGCTGTGTAATACAACATTATCACAGGAGTGAAAGCTCATCATATTTGCCAGTTCCAGTTACATCCCAAGGGGAGGAGATTATTCAAGGCCAGGGTCATTGAGGATCATTTTTACAATTCTGACCATCAAAATAGGAAAAGGAGTTCAACTTTAGCCCAGGTTCATAAGCTCTGATTTAATGCAAAAAGGAGGCCATCAGTTATTTTTCGTATATACTGTTTGTTACATTAATAGAGAATACAATAATAATAAAAATTTACACAGTATTTTTCCACAGACACTTTCACATTTGCTCCTCACAGAAACCTAGCAACTCTTATTATACCTGCCTTCTAGAGGTAGAAACGGAGCAAAGCGATTTTAAGTAAACTCTCCTCAAGTTCGACCAATGGAAAATTCTGCATTCAAAAAAAAAAGTCTGATTCTACACACATTATGTTTTACTTCACACAAAATTATTTTTGTAGATAATTTACTGTTACCAGAATCATCAAACATGATTGCTCTCACGACAGAGTAGAGTGAGTGTGTTCTAATGCCCATGGTATGTTTTGTGATATAACTACGTGAGTTACAAATAATGTGAATATTAAATTAGAGATGAAATCCAAGATGAAGTGAGTCATGTTTCCCTGCAGCTCTGAGGCAACGATGGTGTTAAATGTTAGAGCTGAGAATATAGGAAGAGGACTTAGCCCAGGGCTCTTCATCACCAGGTGACTTGCCTTTCTTTAGGAGGCTCTCCAACTGCTTGAGTGATGGAAATCAGGTTTTCCCCTTTGCTAAATGTCTGCAAGCCCATTCTGACCTACTTAGCTTTCTAAACAGATTTCCCTGGTGCTAAATGGCAGGAGTTGCATTGAGGAGGGAAAAACAGCATTCTTTATACTCAAAGCTTTAACCTGTGGACTGCCACATCTATTTCATTTCCCAAGAATTATGTCAGTCTCTTTCCTTCTGTTTGAGTTGGTTGATGGTTATAAAGCTTCATTACCCGAGAACTAAGTAAACGAGGTATCGTTATATGCAGATCCATAGAGACGCGGAAATTATTTAAGACAACATAACCCCTTGAGGATATTTTTTAACAGAGAGTTTACCTCTGGCATATTTCTGCCAAGTTAAAGAAATATACAACTTTAGTAACTAGAAGGCCTTAATATATTGCTTGCACAACTTGTACAAGGAATCTCAATGATTGTCCCTGGGAGAATTCTGCTTGAATAGGATTTAGACTTATTAGTTCATGCAATGTTGATTTTTGAGTATTGGTCTTCTGAGAAAGACAGAGTACTTCACAAACTGTGTACTTTAGTCTCAATGGCCTGGGGATTTCTCACAGAGGCTATCTTTCTCTCATATTGTGAGTGTGATTACATAGCACACTTTTCTAAGAGTTCAAGTGGTAAAACAAAGACATCTACAGGAATTACTCATTATGGTATTTTCAAGTGGAAGGCTAACCACATCTAATAACAGTATAGGCAAAAAATAGTGGACAATTAAAAAAATAAAATATATGTCTACATATATGATAGTGAGAAAGAAAGGTAAGGAGATAATAGATGATAGATTTGTGAACATTTTGGTGTTTCGACTTTTTGAAATTCTTAAATTTGGCATGGTAAAACGGTTTAAAGATATTTTCCTTTGATTTTGACATCTGGATAAGAAAAGTAAAAGTAGATACTTAGAGGAACTGACTTAGTAGAGTATTTCTTCCAACTGTGACTCAGAGTATGCATGCTTTGCTCATATAAGCACCATATTTGAACCTAAGTTTCCAGACTTATTTTCTCAAGTAAAACTGAATATGCTGATAAAAGTTTCCCCCCATTTATAATATATTTAATTTTAAAACAATAAAAGTTATAATTGGTATATTAGAATAAATATGAACACAGAATTTTTATTACTCAGGGAATACTTAGAGGGTTTCTGAGTTCTAAATTTTTCAAAGAAGCATCAACTGGGGATGTATTTACTGAAAGATGGTAGGTTAAAAGTTGTCCATAAGAGTCTCGATTTATTCACTTCCATTTATACATATAGAACACTTCAGGTATATCATTCTGCATCATCATTCTACTGACTCATTCTATTCATAGCAGGGATATGTTTGCCAAAGTTTATTAGAAAATGGTAGTAATATCTCAACCAATTTTGCTCTAAACTTTGCAATTTTGATGATTCTAATTTAGTTCCTAAAGCAGCTAAAGTGCCAGTATATTAACCCAAGTTTCCCAAAAGTTAAAAAAAAAAAATAATAATAATACATTTATGGTAACAATACTGGATTTTATTCAAAATGAAGATAATTTATTTTTGTTGACTTTAGCATACATGAAAATATGTCATTAATTCTGGAACTCTATTAAAGACACTATTATTTACTTTCATAGATATACACAAAGAACATATTTCATAGCTTATTACAGTCAAATACATTAAATTTTCTCCAGCTTTGATATTGAATCACTAATTACTTTACTTGGTACCTGTCAAATAATCTGCCACATTCAGCTTTTTGTTCATTTGTTTTAAATTTTCATTATGTAAATGAGACTAATGGCAAGATTTTGATACTCATCTGACTTCTTATAAGTACAAGAGAAATGTCTCCCTGGAAAATGGTTGCTTGGAAAACTGTAGTTGAATGAAATCTATTATTATTAAAATATATACATTAGTATATATTTTTCTGTCCTTTAAAGCATGTTATGCATACCTTCCAACAACAACAAAAAATTCTTTCATCTTAAACTGTGAAAGATCTATGTTAAAGAAGGTATTCCTTTTTTAATAATGAAAATCCAGTACATCAGTAGATAGACATTGTTTCTGGTTACAGATTTACTCCTAGGTAGACAGGTGACTTTATGCAAGTTAGTTATAAACTTTCTAGAAATCAGCTCCTCTGTTAGAAAATTACACAAACTAACTAGGATCTTAAAGCATCCTGGTATCACTAGGATAAGCAAGGCTATGCTGATATAATGGGTAAAAAAATCAAAATCTTCATTGGCACTCTCTTTTGTTTTAAGTTCATACAAATTCTTTGAAGATCCAGGCAACTCTCTATGGTCACTGTCCTCTATGAAGCTCCTTGGGGATTGGGAGTGAGGATGCTGTTGTTATATTATCTACAACATGTAGCTTTCTTCAGTGATGCAAGAAAATGAAGGTGGGTTGTGCGTAAGCAATTATATGCTTTGTAACTGACAAAGACTCCCTTCTTGACCAAACTCTAGATAGAGTCCTCAGATTCCTTTTTCAACTTGGCTCTGTCCTTGGGTCTTGGCTTCAAGAACCCAGTTGTAGCAAGGGTCTTGTTAAGTCAGTTTAGCAAGAATCCCCCACCCTCAATATCTGATCATCCTTGATATCTGATCAAATTCCTTAACCCCCACTACTACAGGGTGAATACTTGGGAACCTAATTCCCAGTGGGATGTTATTAGGAGGTGGAACCTTTGGGAGGTGATTAGGTCATGAGGGTGGAGCCTTCAGGTATAGGATCAGCGCCCCTATAAAGCAGACCCCAGAGAAACCCCTTGATCTTCTCACCGAGGTGAAGTTACAGCAAGAGGGTGCCTTCTATGAAGCAGAAAGCAGAACCTCACCAGGTACTGACTTTGCTAGCTCCGTGATTGAGGAGTCTCAAGTCTTCAGAACTGTGAGGAATAAATTTGTTTTTTATAAGCTACCTAGTCTATGATACTCTGTTATAGTATACCAACAGACTAATTCCCCCAGCAAATATTTCATCACTTTGGCTTGCCCTCAGCAAGAATTCTTTTAGATCAGTTTGGCAAGAATCTCTCTATTCCCTTAGGAACTGTCTATCCACAGAACATCCACCACCACCACCACCAACCCTGCTCCTTAACTATAAATCATCAGTTTCTCTTGTTGAATTTGAAATTGAGCCTAATTATATACTTTGGTTTTTTTCCCCTCTGTTGTACTAGGGCCTGAATAAAATCAGTTTTTACCACTTCAACAATTGTCCAGCTTGGTTTTCTTTTAAAAATGGAAGTGATATATGACTCTTTCCTACACATTACTCTGGTCACAGCTAGTCACGCAGCCATGGTTATTCAAAGAGCCATGTGGAAAGAAGATGAGAAATCTTTGTGATAACTTATAATGTCTAGTGTATTTCTTTGTAGCTGTAACTTACTAAAATTTTCATTATTTTCCTTGAAATTTCCCAGGAAAAAAGTATAGGATAATGACATTTTTACCAATAAGAAAAAATTGAAAATTTCAGCATTTTAAACATATATAAATACCTTCTCTCAATGTATATTCACAAAAACATCCATATTATAGTTAGGTTTGACAGACACCACTCCTATATCATAAATGAACAAACAGGCACAGAGTAATGAAATACAATGATTAAAAAACATCTAAAACTTACACCCCTCTGCTTAGAGGCAGAACAAAGTCTAGAATCTAATCTCCTGAATCCTAATCCTAAATTCTTTTCCACGAGAGTATGTCAAATGTAAATGTAAATAAGTGGAAATTCCTACCAAAAGTCACTATTGAGGAAAACCAGCTTGAATGTTCTAATATTTGACTGAAAATAATTAGTTTCATTTATTTTATTAAGAATATGCATTTCACAAAGCATAAGTTATGTTTTATTCTCTGTTTGCTTCCTTCATGAAGTTCAAGTCAGGGCAAGAAAATGTTAGCTTCCTCGGTTGCACCCCGTTAAAATGCCCCTAATCAAAACCTGTTTTTCCTGGATACTACACAAAATGTCACAAATAAACCTGTGCACCCATTTGTGATAATGTGCTAAGCACCCCTAGGTAACAGTACCTTATAAAATATTAGAACAGACAGGTCTTTAGAGAACATCTAGACGAAAATTCTCACTTGTAGATAAGACACCTGAGTCTCAAGAAGATCAATTGTTTTTCTATTGCTACTCTCCTGGTCAATGTTGATGTGACTTAGACCAGACCCAAAACTAAGTTATATTATATGCTGTGTTGAGTATAATTGAAGATGGTAAAGAGACCTATTTGGGGAGCTTATTTTAGAATACTTCCAATAGCAAAATTCATACAGTTTTATTTTAAGAAGTAACCTCTTTGCCACTAATCTTCTCCACCCCTATATATGTTCCATATTTCCCCCAGTTATCAGAGAAGAACAAATAAAATTACAAAGCTCCCCTGATGGAAGACCTAGGTTAAGTTTCTGTTGCTTATGAGAGAAGGCACAAATTCTGCAGTATTTAATTTTGCAGTCTGGTGTTCATGTACTTCTCCATATTCATCAACTATCCTACAGCCCATACCGCCATCAGAGTGATGTCATTTGTCTCTGCACACACGATAGTATTTCATAACTCTACACCTTTGCTATTGCTTACCTCTATTCAATTTCCCAATTTCCCTGTCTTACACTCCTTCCAAGTCCTATCATTTTCCATCCCTCACTTCAAATGATGCCCCTTCAGGGAAGAGTCTCTCATCTCCCTAGGGGAGGTCTATATGCTCCTACAAAATATTGTTCATATAACTATCAAAGTATTTACCAGATTTGAGTGCAATTTTCTCTGCTTCACCTAACAGACCCCTTGAAAGTAGGCACCACAATTCATGCATTTTCTTTTTTCAGTGATACCAGAGTATCTGACATGTACTAGCTGCCTAATAAATTTTGTAGAAGAGTGAAAACATTAATGAAAAAAATGACTTTCAATGACATAACACTTTACAAATCACAAGCACTTTTCATGTTGTGCTATAGTAACCCTTCAACACATAATGTCCATCTATTGATAATTCTTAGACACAGGGTTCACCATATGTGGGAGAGGGGTCTTTTGAAAGTCTCATGACTGAAGAAAACTGCCAGCAATTGGAAAATGGGTAACATTTAACAAACTCTTTTGACACATCTGTGCCTCCTAGCAACTCCGCCAGTTGTGTATCTCTGCTTCCAAATGGCATGACCACTGCTACACAGCAGTAATTTAAACAAGCAGCTAGTCACATTTTCTCAAACTGTAGAAAATGAGGATTTTAAGGCTACACACCAATTTTCCTTCGTAAGGTGTTTCACTCATTATGTTCACTGACCTTATTTCCACTGTGTTAGTTTATACTGCTCTCTGCTTGAGGAGTTTAATGAGTGTGTGAATTCCACTGGGTATTCTGATTACAATAACCCTGCATATGTGCAACTTTTTATGAGAAAACAGATTACCATGAGTCTAAAAAAAAGGTGTTTTGGGGGTCTTCTATCTGAATTTTACACTTTCCTTCAATTATAGGTTTCTCAACCCAAATTACAGTATTTGTGACAAATAAGCTGGTATGTCAAGAATAAATTTATGTGTTCTATTTCAGCCCAGGAAGAAGAGGAAAGAACATGAGATTTTGATTGAAACAACTAGTTCCATCTCCACTACTTCCGTTTTGCTTGACATTGGGAAAGTCTCTAACCACACTTGGCCTCAAGTTCTTTCTGCTAAATGTGGATACTAATTAGATACAGATTCTGTCAGAATCAAGAAAGAGGACAGATGTAAATGTGCCTTTTTATATTCAAGGATGTATGTGAATTTCACAGTACAAAATTATATATGCACATTGTCATCGGGTTTTGCTAAATCCTATTCAGGTATTGACCTGCTGCCTCTGAATCCGGTCAAGGAATATAATTAAGCAGATCTGACATCAAGTTCTGGCTCTTTAGTCAGGAGCATTAATAGGTGTCATTGAAGTGCTCACAGTAACCTTAACTAAGTCTGGTTCCTACCTTTAGTATTAACAGATTCTGAGAACCATCCCTGTTTTGGAGTTACAGGATATGAGTACATCTCCACGAGTCAAGATAATTCTTTATTCTTTCTCCTTTGTATTTCTTTTTTTACTTCCACAACTCAAATGTCAATTCAATTTTGCCTCTATGTAGAATCAACCTAGTCTTTGTCATTCATTCTGAAGAACCTGTCGATAACCATACTATATGGCAGTCAATAGGAAAAAAAATTGCAAGTAAAGTGCTGACCCGATTCTAAACTGGAAATCAAGAAATCTGCAGTCTAATATGAGGATTTGCATTTATGTGCTGGATATTACCAAATTTATATTATTTATCAGACACCCCCTGTTGGCATTCAAGAGCCAAAATACTCAACTGCCCGTACAACATTACAGTTGTACAATACTCATGCAGAATTTGTGCTGTACACCAGAAATTGACACAGCATTATAAACTGACTCTACTTCAATAAAACTTAGAAATCACCATTCTAAACTAACAAAAAGTGAAAAAGCTGAACAAACTGAAAAACCAACAATTCTTTTTAGATCTGTCAGAAAAGTAAGGCCAATCACTGCACAAAAAATTTGGAGATACAGACAAGCCGTTACAGAGAATCACAACTTTTAAGAGCAGAAACTTATCTAGGAACCAGTGCTGGGGTAGAAAAACTTGAACAGTAATTGACAAATTGCAGAAGGCTCAGTATGGACAACTCTGAGTGTTAAAAACTCCAAGGGAACTCTGTCAAGGAGGCCCCTAGGTTTTTGTGAGATTTACTCCAGAAGATTTACCAGGTCCTCACAATGAATATTGGGGAAAAATTCCCTCATGCTTCTGGCAGGGGTATGGAAAAATAACCTTTTAAAAATACTGCAGAATATTCTGCTCTTAAAAAGGCCTGTCTGCAGGACAAACTATTTTACCAAAATCTAACCTGCTAGGGTTTTATCAGAGCCTAACCTACCTGGTAGAAGGGAAATACTAAACTCCATAAAGGGTATTATAAGAAACTATGCACACAAATTTAATAACCCGATGAAAAGGAATGAATTCTTAAAAGACACAATCTGCCAAAATTCAGACCAGAAGAAGCAGAGAATCTGAATAGGACTATATTGATTAAAGACATTGAATCAATAATTGAAACCTTCCAAAATAGAAAGCACCAAGCCCTGAGAGGTGAATTCTACCAAATATTTAAGGAAAATATTCTCACAATCTCTTCCTGAATACAGAAACAGAGGGAATATTTCCTAACTTATCCTATGAGGCCAGCATCACCCTAATACCAAACCAGACAAAGACATTACAAGAAATGAAAACCACAGACCAATATCTCTCATGAACATCAATGCAAACATCTTCAACAAAATATTAGCAAACTGAATTCAACAATGTATGAAAACAATTATAAACCACAACCAAGTCAAATTTGCACTTGGAAATGCAAGACTGTTTTAAAATTTGAAAATCAATTAAGGTAATCCATCAAATCAACACACTAAAAAAGAAAAAATCTCATATCTTACCAATATATGCAGAAAAAGCATTTGACAAAATCCAATACTGATACATCCTTAAAACTCGCAGTTAATTAGTCATAGAGGGAAACTTCCTCAACTTAATAAGGAACACTTACAAAAGCCCTATAGTTAGTATTGTAGTTAATCATGAGAATCTCAAAGCTTTCCTATTAAGATCACAAAAAAGGCAAGGATACCCTCTCTCATTATTGCTTTTCAACATCATACTGAAAGCCCTAGTGACACAATTAGAAAAGAAATTAAAGTTACATGGATTAGAGAAAAAAATAAAATCGTCTTTGTTCGCAGATGACACAACGGTGTATGGTAGAAAGTCTGAAAGAACTGATTTTCAAAACCTCCTGAAACTAATAAGCAATTATTACAAGGTTAAAAGAGACAAAGTTAATACATAAAGTCTTTTGCTTTCCTATATAGTAGCAATAAACAAGTGGAATTTGAAATTAAAAGCATAATACCATTTACATGAGCACCCCAAATATGAAATACTTTGGTATAATTTTAATATAATGTGTACAAGGTCTATATGCAGAAAACTACAAAACTCTGATCAAAGATATCAAAGAAGAACTAAGTAAATATGGAGATGGTCCACGTTCATAGAAAGAACAACTCAATATTGCCAGGATGTCACTTCTTTCCAAGTTAATCTATATATTCAACGCAGTCACAATCAAATTTGTATTTTGTTTTCATGGGTATCAGGAAGCTAATCCTAAAGTTTACATGGAGAGGCAAAAGACCAAGAATAGCCATTCAATACTGAAGAAGACTAAAGTCAAAGGACTGACATACTCTACTTTAAGATTTACCAAAAAGCTACAGTAATTAAGACAGTATAGTTTTGTCAAAACAAAACAAAACAAAACAAAACAAAACAAAACGAAACAAAACAAAACTAGTATTTCAATGGTACAGAACAGAGAGCCCAGAATAGACCCACATAAATACAGTCAACTAATTTTTCACAAAGCAGGCAATAAAATGGAGCAGAGATAGTCCTTCTAGTAAATGGTGATGAAACAATGGATACCCACACATAAAAATGAATCTAGAACAGAACTTCCATCCTTCACAAAAATTAACTCAAAATGGATCATAGACTTATATGTAAACTATAAAACTATAAAACACCTAGAAGACAACAGGAGAAAATCTATATAACCTTGAGTATACAATGACTTTCTAGATACACTACAGGTATGAGCCATGAAGGAAATAATTGATAAATTGGACTGCATTAAAATTTAAAATTCCTGCTTTGCAACAGAATATGAGATACAAACCACAGACTGAGTAAAAATATTTGTAAAAACCACAGCAGGTAAAGAACTGTTATTCAAAATATACAAAGAATTCTTAAAACTCAAAAATAAGAAAACAAATAACCAATTTTAAAAAATGGACTAAAGCCCTTAACAGAACACTCACCAAAGAAGATGTACAAAAGGCAAATAAGAATATGAAAAGATGCTCCATATCATGTTATTAGGATACTGCAAATTAAATCAACATTGAGATATCACTACACAGCTATTAGAATGGCCACACTCCAAAACAGTGACAACACCAAATCCTGGGGAGGGTGTGGAATAATGGGAACTCTCATTCATTGCTAGTTGAAATACAAAATAGTACAGCCACTTTGGCAGACAGGTTGATAGTTTCTTAGAAAACTATACATGCTCCTACCAGAGGATCCAGGAATTCTGTTCCTTGATACTTACCAAAAGGAACTGAAAACATATGCCCACACAAAAACCTGCACACGGATGTTTATAGCAGCTTTATTCATACTTGCCAAACTTAGAAGAAATCAAGATTCCTTCAGGAGGTGAATGAATAAATAAACTATTGTACATTTAGAAATAGAATATTATTCAGCATTAAAAATAATGAGATATCAAACAACAAATAGATATGAAGAAAACTTAAATGCATATTACTAATTGAAATAATCCAATCTGAAAATGCTACATTCATACTGTATGATTCCAACTATTTGTCACTGTGGAAAAGGCAAAATTATGGAGAAAGTAAAAAAATCTTTGGTTGTATTAGGGGAGAGGGTAGCAGAGTACAGAGGATTTTTATAACAGTGAAATTATTCTGTATGATACTACAACAGTTGATACACGCCATTACACATTTGTCAAAACTCAGAATGTACAACACTCTGAGTGAACACTTACGTAAACTATGGAGTTTGTCTGATAAAGTAATGTCAATGCAGATTCACTGATTGTAGCAAATGCACCTCCATGGTGCAAAGTATCAATACTGTGTATACATGTGTGGGAAATGGCTGTAAATGGTAACTCTTTTGTATATTTTACTCAATTTTGCTGTGAACCTAAAATTGCTTTTAAAAAATCAAATTTATTTATTAAAAACAAACACAGTACACACATATCTCAGAGTCCTCTTTTCCAAAACAAAATCCATTTTCCCAAAACACTGATATTGACCTTTCAATATTCCAAAACTAGTTTTATTGCACCTGGAGTTAGGTAATTGACTAAATGTGGTTGAACTTGGCACACAATTGGGTAGCACTTACAGCTCTCATATTGTAAGTCTTTGTAAGTAAAAAAAGGTGTTGCTGATACAAATATTAAAAGTTCCTACATATCTTTCTGAATTTACTTTTTACCACTATAATCCTAATTCTCCCATGTAGTCACACTGGCCTCTGCTTTTCCTCAAAAAATCCCAATAGTGCTCCTGCTTCAGGACATGAGTTTTTTTTTTTTTAATTTTAATTTTTATTGAAGTATAGTTAGCTCACCATGTTGTGTCAATTTCTGGTTTACAGCATAATGTTTCAGTCATACATACACACACATAGATTCTTTCCATATTCTTTTTCATCATAGGTTACTACAAGATACTGAATGTAGTTTCCTATGATATACAGAGAACCTTGTATATCTATTTTATATGGTAATTAGTATCTGCAAATCAAGACATGAGGTGCACTTGTTTGTAATGCCCTTCTCTTGGGACCACCTCCCTAGAGAGGTCCTTCCAGACTGCCAACCCTGCAACCCAGTAACTTTCTCTTTTTCCCTTGCTCCATTTTAATTCATGGTGGCTATATCTGAAGTTGAATTATCTATTCTATATTTATTGTTTATTATTGACTTCACTCATTAGAGTATAAGCTCCAAAAGGGCAAGGATTTTTTTTTAATATTTTTTATTAATTTATAATCATTTTACAATGTTGTGTCAAATTCCAGTGTTCAGCACAATTTTTCAGTTATTCATGGACATATACACACTCGTCACATTTTTTTCTCTGTGAGTTATAACACTTTGTGTATATTTCCCTGTGCTATACAGTATAATCTTGTTTATCTATTCTACAGTTTTGAAATCCCAGTCTATCCCTTCCCACCTTCCACCCCCCGGCAACCACAAGTCTGTATTCTCTGTCTATGAGTCTATTTCTGTCCTGTATTTATGCTTCGTTTTTGTTTGTTTGTTTTTGTTTTTGTTTTTTAGATTCCACATATGAGCGATCTCATATGGTATTTTTCTTTCTCTTTCTGGCTTACTTCACTTAGAATGACATTCTCCAGGAGCATCCAGGTTGCTGCAAATGGCATTATGTTGTCAGTTTTTATGGCTGAGTAGTATTCCATTGTATAAATATACCACCTCTTCTTTATCCAGTCACCTGTTGATGGACATTTAGGCTGTTTCCATGTTTTGGCTATTGTAAATAGTGCTGCTATGAACATTGGGGTGCAGGTGTCATCCTGAAGTAGGGTTCCCTCTGAATACAAGCCCAGGAGTGGGATTCCTGGGTCATATGGTAAGTCTATTCCTAGTCTTTTGAGGAATCTCCACACTGTTTTCCATAGTGGCTGCACCAAACTGCATTCCCACCAGCAGTGTAGGAAGGTTCCCCTTTCTCCACAGCCTCTCCAGCATTTGTCATTTGTGGATTTTTGAATGACGGCCATTCTGACTGGTGTGAGGAGATACCTCATTGTAGTTTTGATTTGCATTTCTCTGATAATTAGTGATATTGATCATTTTTTCATGTGCTTTTTGATCATGTGTATGTCTTCCTTGGAGAATTGCTTGTTTAGGTCTTCTGCCCATTTTTGGATTGGGTTGTTTATTTTTTTCTTATTGAGTCGTATGAGCTGCTTATAATTTCTGGAGATCAAGCCTTTGTCAGTTTCATTTGCAAAAATTTTCTCCCATTCCGTAGGGTGTCTTCTTGTTTTACTTCTGGTTTCCTTTGCTGTGCAGAAGCTTGTAAGTTTCATTAGGTCCCATTTGTTTATTCTTGCTTTTATTTCTTCTAGGAGAAAATTTTTTAAATGTATGTCAGATAATGTTTTGCCTATGTTTTCCTCTAGGAGGTTTATTGTATCTTGTCTTATGTTAAGTCTTTGATCCATTTTGAGTTGATTTTTGTATATGGTGTAAGGGAGTGTTCTAGCTTCATTGTTTTACATGCTGCTGTCCAGTTTTCCCAACACCATTTGCTGAAGAGACTGTCTTTATTCCATTGTATATTCTTGCCTCCTTTGTCGAAGATGAGTTGACCAAAAGTTTGTGGGTTCATTTCTGGGCTCTCTATTCTGTTCCATTGGTCTATATGTCTGTTTTGGTACCAATACCATGCTGTCTTGATGACTGTAGCTCTATAGTATTGTCTGAAGTCTGGGAGAGTTATTCCTCCAGCCTCTTTCTTTCTCTTCAGTAATGCTTTGGCAATTCTAGGTCTTCGATGGTTCCATATAAATGTTATTATGATTTGTTCTAGTTCTGTGAAATATGTCCTGGGTAATTGGATAGGGATTGCATTAAATCTGTAGATTGCCTTGGGCAGTGTGACCATTTTAACAATATTGATTCTTCCAATCCAAGAGCATGGAATATCTTTCCATTTTTTAAAGTCTTCTTTAATTTCCTTTATCAATGGTTTATAGTTTTCTGTGTATAGTTCTTTCACCTCCTTGGTTAGATTTATTCCCAGATATTTTATTAATTTGGGTGGTATTTTAAAGGGGATTGTTTCTTTACTTTCTTTTTCTGTTGATTCATCGTTAGTGTAAAGAAATGCAACTGATTTTTGAACATTAATTTTGTAACCTGCTACCTTGCTGAATTCTTCAATCAGCTCTAGTAGCTTTTGTGTGGACCTTGTAAGGTTTTCTATATATAGTAACACGTCGTCAGCATATAAGGACACTTTTACCTCTTCTTTTCCAATTTGGATCCCTTTTATTTCTTTCTCTTGCCTGATCACTGTGGCTAGGACTTCCAGAACTATGCTGAATAGGAGTGGTGATAGTGGGCATCCTTGTCTTGTCCCAGATTTTAGTGGGAAGCTTTTGAGTTTTTCACCGTTGAGTACTATGCTGGCTGTAGGTCTGTCATATATAGCTTTTATTATGTTGAGAAATGTTCCCTCTATACCCACTTTGGTGAGAGTTTTTATCATAAATGGGTGTTGAATTTTATCAAATGCTTTTTCTGCATCGATTGAGATGATCATGTGGTTTTTGTCCTCTTGTTGATGTGATGTATTACATTGACTGATTTGCGTATGTTGAACCAGCCTTGTGTCCCTGGGTTGAACCCCACTTGGTCATGATGTATAATCTTTTTTATGTATTGTTGGATTCTATTTGCTAAAATTTTGGTGAGGATTTTGGCGTCTATGTTCATCAGTGATATTGGCCTGTAATTCTCTTTTTTTGTAGTGTCTTTGCCTGGTTTTGGTATCAGGGTGATGGTGGCTTCATAGAATGAGTTTGGGAGTATTCCCTCCTTTTCAATCATCTGGAAGAGTTTGAGAAGGACTGGTATGAGTTCTTCTTTGTATGTTTGGTAGTGAAGCCGTCCGGTCCTGGACTTTAATTTGTAGGGAGGTTTTTAATTGCTATTTCTATTTCCTTTCTAGTGATCGGATTGTTCAAGTGTTCAGATTCTTCTTGATTCAGTCTTGGTGGACAGTATGTTTCCAGAAACTTGTCCATCTCCTCTAGGTTATCCAGTTTGGTTCCATATAGTTTTTCATAATATTCTCATATGATATTCTGTATTTCTATTTTGTTTGTTGTAATTTCTCCATTTTCCTTTCTTATTTTGCTAATTTGTGCTCTCTCTTTTTTCTTCTTTGTGAGTTTGGCCAGAGGTTTGTCGATTTTATTTACTTTTTCAAAAAACCAGCTTTTGGTTTGGTTGATTTTTTTCTATGGTCTTGTTAATCTCTATCGTATTTAGTTCCTCTCTGATCTTTATTATTTCCTTCCTTCTGCTGCTTTTTGGGGCTTTTTGTTCTTCTTTTTCTAATTCATTCAGGTGGTGGGTTAAATTGTTTATTTGAGATTGTTCTTCTTTTTTGAGGAAGGCCTGTATCGCTATAAACTTCACAAGGGCAAGGATTTTGTCTCTTTGTTTCCAGCTGTATTTCCAGTGCCTAGAACAATGTCTGACACTATCTTGCTATATTTGTTAAATGAATTAACAGTTCAAAAACAGTATGGATTCATATGCTCTAATTGTGGGATCTGGAACTCTGGAAGATGAGCATGGATACAAGAGTGGTTTGATATAGAAATCTTCCTGTAAGTAGGGAGAATTCCAAAGCTTGGAAAATGAGTAGAACTTTAGAAGACAGAACAGTGGGGATACAGCTCTTAGACAAAAGAGTCATTCTGAAACCAAGGAGGTGAGAGATAATGTGATGGAGAAGAAATTAATGGAAAGTGGTGGAGAGAGAACAGAAATTATCAAAAGCCATATCACAAAGGACTCTGGATGTTGACCTGTTTAGAGCCTAAAAGCTACAAAGAGCCATGGATGATTTTTAAATGGGAAAAGGGATACTATCTGATTTTTATATTTGAAAAATAATTCCTTAGCTAGGAAGAGGAGTGACTGGAGAGAAGCCAGACTGGAGATAGACAAGGTGGCAGTGTAGCAAGAGAGAGCCTGGACTAAGGCAGGCAGTGTCAGTGGGGATGAAGAGAAGCAAAATAACCACTGAGATGGTAAGAAGATATAATCTATAAGACTTTATGAGTTAATCAAGGTGATGGCAGTGTGAGAGGAATCAAGGATGACTCTGGGTTGACAGCTTGGCAAGCAACTTGATGATGATAACATTCACTGAGAGAAGAAATACAGTAGAATAAAAGACTTTTTAAAATAAAATAATTCAGAAAACCTACCTGTGTCCTCTAAAACTTAGAAGACAAAGGGAATTGCACTTGATCTGTGTCTGACAATTTCCAAAGACAAACTATTATTTCATTGATGATAGTGGAGATATGGGCATTTGCCATGGAGCCATTTGGGGACCCTCTGACAGCAGTCTTTGAGTAATATTGAAAGATACATGTTGCTGCAAATGGCAACATGGATGTTCCTGGAGAATGTCATTCTAAGTGAAGTAAGCCAGAAAGAGAAAGAAAAATACCATATGAGATCACTCATATGTGGAATCTAAAGAAAAAAGAACATAAATACAAACCAGAAACAGATTCATAGAAATAGAATACAAACTTGTGGTTGCCAAGGGGGAAGGGGATGGGAAGGGACAGACTGGGAGTTCAAAATTTGTAGATAGTAACATGCATGTGTAGAATTGATAAACAAGATTATACTGTATAGCACAGAGAAATATATACAAGATCTTGTGGTAGCTCACAGTGAAAAAAAAATGTGACAATGAATACATGTATGTTCATGTATAACTGAAAAATTGTGCTCTACACTGGAATTTGACACAACATTGTAAAATGACTATAACTCAAAAAAAAATGTTTAAAAAAAAAGAAAGAAAAGGCAAGTGAAAACGAAGGAAAAAAAAAAAAAAAAAAAGAAAGATACTTAGCTAAGAGTACTTCTTGCCAGCAGTAAGGAAAACTCATTAGAAAGAGGCTGAAGGTATAGACCTGTGGTGAGATTAAGGAAGTCAGGAAGAAGTACTGCTCATGCCAGGAAATTGAAAGCAGAGGTCCCCAGTGGTATGGGAGGGTGAGAGAAGCTCTGAAGAATTCCATGAAAATTATTTTCATGGGACAAAGAAAGAGCACCAAAATGCTGGATTAGTACTGCTCCAGTGCAAACATACAACTCCCAAGTTGTGAGTAAAATACAGTTTTATTTATTTATAAAATTATTTAGCCTCCCACCGTCACATTAAAATTTATTCATGAAAGTAATCTCTATGCCACCAGATGAAAACTTCCCAAACTCTTAGGCAATAAACAATGCTATTCCCTCTTTGATGCAGAGTCTCCATCCTGAAACTAGATATATTATCCTGCTGAAGAGAGTAATCAATAATTATTTAATTATAAGAAATCTCCCAGTAATCACACCCTCATCCCCATACCCTGAAATTGGTAGCTCTTGGCATTTGAGGGAGGAGTATATAATCTTTCTGCTGTCTCCCCCTGATTCTGGTTACATCTTCTCCTGTAGTAGGTGGATGAGATGAGGTGTAGACTGCATGACTGCTAGTGGTTAAAACAGCTTCTTTTTTATATTCAGAAATTCCAAACTCTGGGCATCTCTTACTCTTATTAAGGGTGAATGCATTTCTATTTTAAGTGCTTGTTCAGTCCCCAGTATTTCAGCTTTCACTAGCAGTTTCCTGATGCTGGAGTCTCTCCACATCTCTCATTGAATTTTGTATAGGAAACTACACACTCTCACACCAGTTTTATCTCTTGCAGGTTCACCTCTGATTCTCAGAAAATACTAACACATTCCTTGACTCAACAAATTCTGAGAGAACTTGCCCATCTCAATCAGCTTACATTTTACTCTCATATGTTGCCAGTGGCTGTCAGCCCCCAGTCCAAGGTGATCCCCAAGTTCAGGAAAACAAATTAAGCTCTCTGAAACAAATTAAACAGGTGACTTGAAGAAGAGAACTTTGAACTTTGGGAAGCCAGATTTTAAAAAAATAATAATAATAAAGACTAGTATCTGCTGAATAAGCATCTCAAATAAGGGGTACAGTATCTAAAATTTTTAATACACTTCCCTTAGATTATTGTAACTCACAGTAGAGTTTGAGTGAGATTAGCTTATCCACAGCTTTCCCTTTTTCTCTCCTTTAAAAAAAAATTCACTTATCTCTTCATTTGTCATCAGTTTTAAGATACATAACAACAACAACAACAAAATGGTGCATACAATGTGGTCCCTTCGGACATCCTGTCTCCTGTTACTGAGTAATTTCTAGAGCTAGTCACATAGGTAAGTAATTAACCAAGAGAACAGCAGCATGACTATCATAAAATTATTTGTTCCCAGTGGGTAGGTGACTGGCTTGTTGCAATTTCCTACAGCATTTGCTATTTTCTTAAAATAAGTGCTTGGCCTTTGGACATGAGTTCTTCATTTGTGACAGAAACCCCCTGCATGAATAGTGTCCACCTGGGCCCATTGTCTCACCCAAGGGGGAACTGTGGGCGAGGGAAAACAATGCAAATATGCTGATATCTGTGTCATCTGCTAGGCTGTGAGTAATCAATTCCTTTGTCTCTGATCCAGAGGTCTTGCATTTTCTCTCAGAATCCACAAAACTGCTAGGTTAAATTTGTAGTTTAAGAAGTAGGGTGAAAAATCTCAGACATTTTAGAGTTCCTGATATACTCCTTAACCAGTATGAATAAGAGGCTATTTTCAGATTGAGATTAAAAATTTTGTGTTCACTTCTCAGATAAATCCACAAAAACAAAAACTGTTAAAGTTTAAGCAATGTGTTAGCTTCTAATTACTCTGTGACTAATTACCACAAAAGCACAGTGGCTAAAAGAACATAAATTTATTATCATATAGTTCAAGAAGTCAGAAGTCCAAAATTAATCCCAATAGGCTAACGTCAAGGCATTGGCAATTTAGAGACTCTTGAAGTGAGTTGGATTTTTTGCACTTTCTAGTTTCTAGGGCCTGTCTTGATCCTTGGGTCATGGCTTCTTGTTCACAGTTAAATCACTCCAACCTCTGTCTCTGTAGCCATATTTCCTACTTCTCACTCTGACCTTCTGCCTTTCTCTTATAAGGACCCTTGTAATTACACTGGGCCTGGATAATCCAGGGTAATCTTCCCAACTCAAGATCCGTAACTCAATCACATTTGCCTAGTTCCTTTGCATTGTACGACAACATCTTCACAGGTTCTGGAGATAAGGACATAGACAATTCTGAGGGGCCATTATTTAGTCTACCACAAGGTATTCAAGTCTGCTCTGGGCCCCATAATGGTCCAAACTTGATCACACAGAGAAAATTTAAAGAGAAATCTTTAGGGAAGTCACAGACCTTTGCAGGGGGCCTGAGGTTCTAAGAATAAGAAATAAAGCTTTACACACAGGGACTCAGAGCATAATCAGGACTTAGCTGCATCATATATAACACAGCATCATGAAGGCAACTGTGATATTTTACCCACAGCACTAGAGACAGGATAGACATATGATCACAAGAACCTGAATTCTATCCATATGGGTACTTGTGTGTTCTCGATGAGACTATGTAACCTATGTTTTCTAACCTAATTGGTTCATCTATTAAAAGGAATCAATACCTCTGATTGAACTTTTATGAGAAGCAATTTGGTAAAAACACATTATTAATTATAATGTTAAGCAAATACATAATTTGTATCATGGTATTTCAGTATTATAATTTAGTTTAGAATTTATTTCTATTATATATTACATTGTTATGGAAAGAAATACTACTATAAATTATAATCAATATCTAAATTGATAATGTAATCTTTAATTTAAAAGTTATTGAAGTCTCTGGTTCATATTTGTGGTGTGGAAACTATTATTTTTTAGAAATCTTCAATATTCAGTTTTAATAAAATCATTTTATAGGATATTCAAAATATACAGAGGACAGTAAAACAAAGAATTATATTACAAATAATATTTGCAGACTCCCTTCATGTTACAGATAGAATATCTATGCCCCCTTAAAGAATTCAGATGTTGAAATCCTAACTCCTAGTGTGACGGTACCAGGAGATGAGGCCTCTTGGTGGTGATTAGGGCACAAGGGCAGAGCCCTCATGAATGGAATGAATGTCATTTTAAAGGAGACCCCCGAGAGGCCTCTTGCCCCTTCCACCATGTGAGGACATAACAGAATGTCATCTCTGTATTAACCACAAAGTAGACAGCACTAGACACTGAATCTGCCAGTGCCCTGATCTTGGACTTCCCAGCCTCTGGAACTGTGAGAAATTATATTGCTTGTAAGCCACCCAGTCTATGGTATTTTTGTTTTAGCATCCTAAGTGGACTAAGACACCACACTGTTAAATAAAAACATATGTACTTTTGTCCCATGGTGGCATCAATGATAGAATAATCATATGTGTACAGAAATTTTTAAGAAACCTTTAGAAAATTCAAGAACGCCTTCCTCTTTAGCCTCATAATTTGTGGTTTTCTAATGCCTACTGGGATAATTCTGATACAAAGGAACTCACCACTAAAGGAAATAAATAGAAAATAAATACCATTTAATAGTGAGAGCTATATGTGCATAGTAATGATGAGTTCAGTCTCACATCATACATGCCTCATACTCCTTTGTACATTATATTTTAATAATCTGAGCAGTCATTGGTCTTCCCTAATATAGTGTAGGCTCTTTAAATCAGAAGCAGTATTTTCTTCATCCTTCTATCCTCAGGTCCTGGCACAAAGCACTCTTTAAAAGGAATTTCTTAATGAAAACATTAAGATATTATGAAATAATTGTTCTCAGAAATTAAATACTGGCATAGTTATCAATATTAGGTCATGAACAAGACAATTAAATAATGAAAGTGATGAATTGGCAAAGGTGGCTTAGTGTTTGAATGCAGAACAAATTCAATGAGATGAAGATGAGAAACTTAAAAAATATTTCTCTAGATGAGACTCATAGTTACAGGAACTTAGACTAAGGTGGCAGCAATGGATGTAAATAGTCATCCGGGACATACTGTAGAAGAAGAATGGATTGTCCTGAATGACTACATGAATAAATGAAATGAAGAAAATAATTAAATGTGAGATCCTGTTCCTAAGGATGTTGCTGAAGAACTTACAGTATTATTGACATAAATGCAGGAACTAAGAAGCATACTGTATTAGGAATAAAATATCAAATATTAGTGTTTGGATTTTGAGACAACATTCAGGCATTCAAATGTAAATTTCTTTTTCTAAATTTGGAAATATAGGAGTAGAGGATTAATTAAAATAAAAATCAACATGTGGAGTTTTACTGAAGAAGCAACAGCTGTATTGTGAGCCTAGATTAATTGGGGGGAATTATGAACAGTACATTTTCAAAAGCAGAGGAATCAACATTGAACTCTGACTTAGAGACTGGAAATGCTACCATTTATTGAGTGTGTAGCGTGTGCCAACTACAGACAGGAACTGGGGTTTAGAGAGGATAAGGGAGTTTGCCTGCGATCACATGACTACTAAATGACTAAATGCTATCAAATTGAAGATCCAGGATTCATCCTCACTCTATTTCAAAATCTCCTTTTCCTCACCAATTCTAACAAAGGTAACACACATGGAAAAGATGGAAAAAGAAAGGTAAATCCAGGTTTTAACGCAGATGAGTATTTTAAGAATGGGTTATTAAATGTATAGGTTGATATGTGAAGAAAAAGTTGAAGATGATGAAAATGAAATGTGATACAAGGATCAAGCTGTCCTTGAGGGGCCACGCTTGTAAAATCATATCACTGTTTTCTGGCCATCATTATGTAAAAGTAGGTTATCCATGGATCGTCTAGTGATTAAAGTTCTTAAGTTTCATAAACAGTCTTCCCCAGAAGTGCTTCTAGCAAATTTGTCTTGAAAGATTTCCATAGCCCTGAACACTCAAGGTCTCATGTAACTGACAGGATACTGACAGGGGCAATTTTAAACTGTTAAAAGACTGCTGTATTTGATTTTTCCCTGTGCTGATTTCAGTAAAAGAGGAGGAAATGTTCATTATGCCAAAAAGAATGTAAAACACAAAATATGATGCCAGTTTCTGAGACTTTTCCATCCAAGTTTTCTCCTATCAAATGATAGGAATATGTCAAAATTATAGTCAGGGAAAACGAAGTAAATGTTGGTTGATCTCAAGCTAAGAAAGTAGTTACCGTTAACAAGCTTTGCAATTTTACAAACCCCTATTTATGTATAACAGAACATGATTTTATATTAGCCAGAAAAGATGACAGGGAAAGGGGTAATATTCACTGCCATAAAAATGATCTTCACTTATATGGGGCAGGTTTTATTCTTTGATTTTCAATTTGATTTAATGCTCAACCTAATGAAAATGTTGCAGCAAATAAAATGCACTTCCACTGCACAATCATTTGTGATTTTGTATGAATTAGCTGTGAATAAATTCAGTTCTTCATAAATGAAGTTATTTAGTTGTCCAACATTAAACTGCTTACTATATTGTGAACAGCAGAAAAGAAAAGGTTAATTTAGAACAGTATTAAGAAAAAAAAAAAGTTCAGTAAGGGAAAATGCAAGGTTTAGTCAAAACAGACAATTGGGAACAAATGTCGAGGAGCAAAATACACTAATTGAAAACCAGGCAGGAAATTTTTCCATTTCTTCCTTTTTTAGTGCACTGATTAAAAAAAAATAGTTAATTAGCACACATCACCAGATCTACTCCACACTGGGAGTTTAACCTTGTAATTTTGTCATTTTTTTCCAGAGAAGCAGGGTGTTTAATGAAAGCACCATTAAGTTATAAATGCATAATGATGTGTATTGTCGATAGACCGGAGACTATTCAAAACATTCCTTTGTAAATGTTGCATGTTTCCAGCATTTATCTACCACTTCATGTTTACCAAGTGCTTTATTCTGATTCAAAAATCTATTTCTCAAAATCATGTGGAATGTATTTTTTTAAAGGCTATTAGAACACACAATGGTGACACTTCTCTTTGGTTTATTTTTACTAACAGTTTATATCATTTACATTATTTAACCACGATTACTTCCAATGATATTGGAAAGCACTGCAATTCTGCAGCATCCACTAGAACACCCTGACTCAATTCTTATTTATCTGTTGTCTATTGTGAGAAGCATGAATGTACATGCTGGGTCCTTATCTTTTCAGAGACTTTACATCTATCTGAGGAATCAGATTTCCTATCATGTGTGTTAAACAGTAAAACAAGGCAGCTGAATCTCACGCAGCTTCTTACACCTACATTGATGCAGGATTTCTTGAGGCATGTCCTCTGGCATTCATTACCACAATCAAAATAGCCCCAACTTAATCACCCAGGGAAGAAATAACTGCATGCAGATGACTCGCAATAATAAAAGGCATCATTAGTTGAGCATGCTTTCTGCATCAGACATTGTGTTAAGCATGTTTATCG
The DNA here is from genome assembly GCF_009834535.1 of Camelus ferus. NCBI lineage: Eukaryota > Metazoa > Chordata > Mammalia > Artiodactyla > Camelidae > Camelus > Camelus ferus. The sequence continues at coordinate 23,731,347 of NC_045697.1, forward strand.
AGTATTCAGCCTTTGGCGGCTCATCATAACTCCATGAAGCAGCTGTTATAATTACTCCCCATTTTTAGATGAGAAAACTGAGTTTTAGAGAGTCTAAATTGCCCAACGTTGTATAACTAGATGAGCTGGAGCTGGTATTCACATTCACGTAGCCTGAATCCAGACTCTAATCTAGTGAAATATACTTCCTCCCCATTTCATTGGGGACTTGGAATGCCTCACCCTAGTGACTATTTAAACAAGCACTGTTTAGTTTAGCTATCCTTCTATTCCCCTAGTTACAATAAGAGGACAAGCAGAGCCAGGATTATTCCATTAGGTTGAAAAAATAATTTCCCACCTACTTTTGTCTGTCAGGATTTGCCTCACACACTTTGGCTTATGATGCACCTGAGTTGACAGACAGACAGACAGACAGACAGACAGACAGACACAAAATAATCCAGGCAGACTGTTTAAGCTTTGCCCAGCCTCTGTATATAGTCAGGAGGGCAGCTGTTCCTGTGATGGCAGATTCTCTGGGGATGCCTTGGCTGTGACTACCCATATGATTACGATCGCAGATTTCAGTCTGGCAAAGCGAGAGCATATTCTGACCAGGGCAAGTGGAAGGAGACAGGGTCATGCATTCAGAGTATTGGGGAATCATACAATTTCAGAGTTGGAAAGGCTCAAAGTTGCCTATCTCTTCATACTAACAGTATCTGACCCAATTCAAAATGATCATTATGCATCCCATCACAGCAGAAAGAGGAGAAAGCCTTTGTTAACTGGGCTGCTCAGAATGCTCTAGTTATTTTAACTGTAGTATCTAGTTGTCTTTTGTGGTCTGACTGTTATATGTTGCAAAGGTGGGGGGTAAAGTTACAATATGTTGCACAGGAAGGGACAGATAATACAAAGACAGCACTGACTCAGGGATATCACCTCAGATGGTGGTGGGTCTTCCTCTCTCTTGCTTCAATCGCTAATACATTCTTACAGTCCAATCTAGGTACCGAGCCAACCCTAACAAACCTGGCAACATTATTTTGAGCTCTATTACCGCCTTGCTGTATTGTTGTGGCCACAGATACCAACAAGCTAAAAGAGTTGTAGTTTTCACTCTTGCCACTTTTCCTTTGCGAAATTTCACTCCCTTGACAGAGATTTAGCCCCTGCTGTTTTCACCCAGTCTCTCAAATGGGGCTTGTGTCTGGACTGCTTTCTCTTTATGAGTTTTTCCACATTAGGTCTGAATCTTGCCTTCAACCCCAGGGCATTTGGCTAGGATACCCACAAAATAACTTCTCCTAGAAGTTGACCTTTTGATTTCTGACTCCCAAGTCATCATACTATTACTGATTCTGATTTACCTTAGATGGACCTATTACACCATGGCTCTCTCACCTCACAATATTTATTGCTTCAACAATATCCTCCTTGTTATCCTTCAGCTCTTGGACAGTGCCACAAGCTCACAATGGGCAACAGTTCCTCTTTATGACCTGGTCTAATGTTCACATACTTTTGAGGCCTTTCATAATGGCAGATTTTCCTCTTAGATCCAGTCTTACTTTCTTTTTTTTTCACTGGTCGTCCAACACTTGGGTTTCAATGTGCTTTTTTCAAATGTTCTTGTTTTTCAATGTTCCTTTTCAAAATTGATCGTAGGCCATTTCTTATTATTCTTTCTAACTATAAAAAACGTATTTTTAATATTCCTCTGGATATAAAAGGAGGACTCAAACTCAGGAAAAATCCAATAAAACATGTTATGCCCAAGTGCAATCTCCACAAAAATTATGACAGCAGTAACTTTTTCTTTTGAAATGTATTTCCAATTTTTTGGAATAATCTTCTTGTTTTAAGGAAAATCCTTAATCCTATCAGCTAAGAGGTTTTAATAGATGGCTTTTAAGCCTTTGGTATTATCCAAAAATAATCTATTTAGGAATAAAAGTGGCATTAAGAAAGTGGTTGAAGAGGCTTTGCCTGAACTTTCCGTAGTGCATCAGTCTCTGTACACTTAAAGAAATGAACTGCCTTTAAATAGTCTAATGGCTTTTAGAGGCACTCTAGTAAAACAACACTTCCTTTCAGTTATTTGATGCACTAAATGTATTTCTGCTCCAGTAGTTTCACGTTAAGTGTTCCTTTCTCCTAAATTGTTTTTCTATTTGCATATATATCTCTGTAGCTATAGATCCATAGTACATTTTGCACAACTAAAGAAAAAGTAGTTTAAATCTAGAAAGTTCAAATGTAAGAAGTGTAGTCCCCAGCAACTCTTTACTATGTCTTCCCAAATTGCTTTTTTTTTTCTAATTCAGGACTTCTGTTTATTTCAAGTGGTCTTCATTTTTATTACTTGAATTTTATGTTTATAGCGATTAATCTCAAATGTTCATTCAAATACTTATCATTAACAGTTAATTTTTAGTGAATACTTTATTAGTGGCTGATACTGTTCTAAGTACTTACATGTATTAATTTATTTAATACTCTCAAGAACTCTTTAGAGTAGGTGCTGTTATTATCCTCATTTGATTGGTTAAAAAAAGGAAAGAGAAGTTAAATAACGTGTACATAGTTGGACTGGTAGAGGAGGAAACTGCATCCATTAAACCTGGTTCTCAAGTCAGACCTCATAGCATTAGCCCCTGCGCTATTTTGTTGAAGAGCAGAGAATCTTCTTAACTCACTGAAGGCCACCTAAATAGTGTTTGATACAAGGGGGATTTCAATCCAAGTTTTCAAACTCCAATTCCAGCACTGTTTATTTTCCTGTGAAACTTTTCATAATAAACTGCTCATAATGCTATAAGAAACTCGGCACTCCCTGCTATGATCCTAGAAGTGGGCATTTCAAAATACTTTTGTCAAGAGGGATATCAAGAAACCTTTTCTAGCACTTTCCCCATCACCACCACTGTTACATCCTCAACTGGAGGAATTCATTAGGGAATATTTTGTCAATATAGAACCTTTGCAGAAGGATAAATATGTCTGGACTGGGGTAGGGAAAGGAAGTTCTTTTTCTCTTTAGCCAGTGTGTTCTGGATTGGTCTCTCTTTGCTAGTAGATAATGTGGGTGCTGGAAGCAAATGGCAGATATCCTAGTTATTATTATCCTAGATTTAGCTAAAAGGAAAAGATGAATGTGAGAACCAATGAAGGTATTTCTTATTTATTTCAAAGAGTAATGCATGACTCTCAGATCAAAATTCAACACCAGAGGTCTATGCTAGCACATCTGAGACACTGCCATGTGACACTTTTTTATATATTTACACATCTAGTATGCATTAAGCACTGTATCAAGCACTAGGTGTAAAAAGAGAGAGAGAAATAGAACATGGATTTTATTCTGCTTTCATCAGTAAGATATGAGGGGGAAAATGTTACAAGTTTGGAGGAAGGTCATGCTGCCTCCTGACAGAGAACAAGAAGAAACTCTGAATACTTACTATTAGACTTCTTTATAGGCCATACTAGCTGGTCTTTTGCTGATTCCTTCCCTTCTTGTCAGCCCTTTGCTGTAGGGGTTGAAGCCCTTGAATGAGTCTTGACTTCAAACTTCCTATTTTTTCTCTAGCATAAACCTTTTGTCTGCTCTGTACTCCAGACATATGCCTCCATTCTCAAGCCTAATGTAGCCAAATCTGCATTCCTGACCTCACTCTGTGTTCCCCAAATTTCTTCCACTCACAGTCTTCTCAATTCATACAATAGAAACTCTCTTTTCCCCAATTTCTCATTTAAAAACAAACAAACAGAAAAAAATCTAGAATTCACCCATGAATTCTCTCACAATCCACTTTTAATCAATCAGGAAATTCTGTTCATTCAACTTTTAAAATAAATCTAGAATCTGAAAGCTTCTTATCTCATTCAACTCAGATTTGGGTCCTGATCCCAGCTGTCCTCCTTTATGGTCTGGATGACTGCAATATTTTTTTGAATCAGCTGCCCTGCTTCCACACCTGCACCCTACCCACATTCTACTCTTAACACAAAAGCTACAGTCTTCTTATTCATTTCTAAGTCAGACATGGTCCACTGCTCTACCCAAATCCTTCCACTGGCTTCCCATTTCTCCACGAGTAGAAGTGAAATTCTCCACAATGGACTGCAAAGTCCAATATGATCTTGGCAACATTACCCTTCTAACCTCACCTGCTACCACTTCCCTCATTCATTCCAGCCATACTGGCCTCTTGCTACTTTCGGAGCATGTCAGGAACATTGTTACATGATGAATGTTCTGCCTAAAATGTTCTTTCCCAGGTAAGAGCATGGCTTACTCCTCATTGCCATACGTTTTCACTCAGTCATCTTTCAGTAAAGATGACCACTCCCTCCCTCTCCCTAGTCACTTTTCACATTTTGCACTTCTTTCTCTCTCTCTACTGTACTCATTATACTCTAGCATGTGTTTATTACTGTTTTAAGCATGATACATAGATTAATTAATTTAATCCATATGATAACTCAACTGGGTAGAAATCATTATTATCTCCACCTAAAAAATGGGAACATTATGACACAAAACAGTTGACCATCCTATCCAATTTACATTGCTAGGAAGTGGCTGAGCTGGAATGTAAAACTGACTTGAGATCCAGTTCTCTCAATCACTATGCTGTGCTGCTTCTAGGAGGTATTGCACTATAATCTGCGGTTTGCAGAGAGTTACCCTGAGGGCACCCAAGGAAGGGAGTTTCCAGGCTGAAGCTTAGGAATAGGCAAGGATGTTTTACAAAGTACAAAGAGTTCACCCTTGAAAGGTGTAATCACGTTAGGCCAAATAAATAAACATAGCATCACTGGCAGAGGGAATAAAACAAAGACGTAGAATGTTTGGCATGTAGAGAGGACTACATCAAGTTACAGTATTAATTGACCATAAAATGTCTAGTCATAAAGAGCCATGTACAGTGTGTATATATATATATATATGGTGGACAGTATGAATACATGCTGGAAAATGAAGTGGGTTGTTACTGTAACTGAGTTTCCCAGAGCAGGCCTTAAGAAAGGTATTCTGTGAAAGAGCAGGAGAGGAGCCAAGTGAGAAAGTAAGGAAAGGAGAACAATGGGGGGCAGGCACTGAGTCAGGGAGTGTGAATCTGGCCCAGTCTCACAAGGGAATCATGTATAATGGGCTTTCAAGGAAAAAATACAAGATAAAAAGTTAGATTAATCTATCTCCTGGAATGTTTCAGGAAAGCTTTATTAAACTAAAGGTACATTCCTAAATACACACAAATTGTGTAAATATTACCGTGTTTGGCTATTCCCTTGACAAGGGGAAATGCCTGTGTCTGAGGAAAATTTTACTTTCTGACAGCCACACCTTCTTAAGTGCCCTTCCAGACAAATTGTCTGTATCTGGCTAATGTTTAATGAACACAATGATGAGGAATAAACTTAAATAACAAGGCAAGAGAAATCAGTGGAGGTCCTTAAGGGAGAAATTTGCCTTTAGTGACTAAGAATTGGAGGACCCTAATTTGGTAGTCAAAAAACTATTTCTGAAATATTTAACAGTTTATAAATGATTCTTTATCATAGAATATAATAATATCTGCCTTACCAACTCACATATCATTACTGTGAAGATCAGAGAATAAAAAGCATGTTAAGAAAGTTAAAACTGTAATGAACAACAAAGCTTGATATATATAAATCAGTTTATGATTTCTGGTTCATTCAGTCTCTACCTTCTAGAAATCCTATTGCAGATGCTTTAACACAGTATCTTTGTATATTTGCACAAATATTGGATGTATGTGTTTGTATGTATGGATGTAAGTTTTCTTCCCTTACCCATAGAAGTAAGCAAAATAATGGCCCCCTAAAGATTTCCATATCCTAATTCCCAGAACCCACAGCAAGCAGGGATAAAGTTACAGATGGAATGAAAATCGTTAGTCAGCAGACCTTGGAATGGTGAGATTATGCTTAATTATCTGGATGGTTTAAACGTAATTACAAGGGTCCTATATATTTGGAAGAGAGACACAGAAAAGTACTTACCAGAGGACTGCGACATGAGAAAGACTCAACTGGATATTGCAGGATTTTGAAGAGGGAACAGAGTCATGAGCCAAGGAACATCAGGCTGATTCAATAAACTGGAAACATAAGGAAGTGAGTTTTCTCCTAGAGTCTCCAGAAGGAATGCAACCATGCCAACACCACTAGTTTAGCCCACTGAGACTTATCTTGGATATCTTACATCAAACTCTTTCAGATAATAAAATTGTGTTAAACCACTAAATATGTGCTGTTTGTTACAGCAGAAACAGGAAACTAATGACCACATAGATAACAGAATTCTCCTGCACCTACTTTTGTACTGATGAGTAATACACTTAGGGTTTTGGAAAATAAATTTTGACAATATTTTAATAATCATTACTCAGATGAAAGAAATAATTATAGAGGACTATAACATCTGGAGAGGCAAGAAAACATTAAATGGGTAAGACAATATGTATGAAATTTGTCAGTCTCTTAAATATAAGTTTTAGGGTTGCTGTTATTTGGGTAGAGGAGGGAAACCTGCCTGGGAAAGGAATCTTATCTTTTATTGGGTAGAAAGCACCCATTTTCCATTTCCAACAACTAAAATCCTACAGAGAAAAAAAAAACATATATAGCATTTGTGAGGGAAACACAAATATACGCTTATTCTGAATTACTGTAAAGAATGCAAAAACCCAGTTATTGGCGAGGAAAGAGAATTCATTGCATATTGTGACAAAAGAGAAACAGCTGATGCTCAAAGACAATGTCTATTTTTTTTGGTTATTTATGAGCCAATAAAATATTGGATTGTGATGAGTTTTGACATTATTAACATAATGTGCAAAGAAAATTAACACTTCCAAGTGCAATGATTTTGTCATAAATAGGGAGGGGAAAGAGACCAAAGAGGGAGAGACTGAAAGAGACAATGGGCTCTGGCACCATCTGTCAGTGTGCTAATAGTTGCTTCTATAGCAGCAGCAGGTTTTAAGTCAAGAAAATTAAGCATTTGGATGATTCACCGTTGCATCAGCTGTTGTTGTTTGCATTTTACTTTTGCTCATTATCTTTACTAGATAAAGGCATTGCATATCATGTTGCTTATTCAAAGCAATTATTGACTGAAGGGAAAAAACAAAATCTGCACATAATGTTTTAGAGACCAATAAATGACAAAGGCAAAAAGAGAAAGATGCTTAAAAAGTAACTTTTATTTTGTTATATTTTGGAATTAAGATTTTGGAAATAATAGATTTTGAATATGAGAGACGACACATAGAACTAGAACTGCTATACGAATTGACTGTCCCTTTTTTCATGTATCCAGCATGAATGATGCTTTTAAAGGGATCAAACACAATTTTTATAGCATATCATCAGCTCACTTATCCTCAGTATTCTCCATTCTTTCATAATAAGACCTTTGCACTCTAGCTAAGATGAATCAGTAAATACTTCATGCTGGGCTGTTTCTGTGACTATCTAAAGCATCCATCTCCAACATCATGATTGCAAATCCAGAGTTCCTTTAAGAGCTTATATAAAAATCACTGCCTCTGTGAAAATATATTGACATGAAAAATTAGAAGGTGTTTAGTAATGCTAGTAGTAGATGTTAAATAATGGGAACAGAGAAGGAGACTTAGACAATGCAACTTACTCTGAGATTGAATCTGAAAGTTAAGAATGGAGTGGTCAAGATAGTATCCAGTGGATGGATGATATAGTGTGAGTGTTTTAAAGTCAGCAATATAACCAAAAAATTAGGGGAAAAAATATACAATCTTTACCAATTTCAACTGCCTTACATAGAAAACTGCTCATAGTGTTTTGAAAAATCACAGTGCTTATATGAATTTGAAAAGATATTTTCAATTATCTCATTTCATTCACTTATCAGAGAAGTGGCATTCTCCAATTTATACTCCCATTTTTAACATTTGCCCAATACAAGCTACTCCTGTACTTTCTTTCCCACTGATCCCTGAACCTGTCTGCCAGTACCTTTGATGGGAATTGGCTGCTCTGAACTGTAAGCTTCTTATCACAGCAGTATACAGTAGACACTTAAAACTTACCAATCAAGTAAATGAGTGAATAAATGATAGGTTGAAAGAATGAAAGTCAAGTATTCTTCGTTTGGATATTATTACAGACCTTTAACTAATAAAAGGAGCAGAACCAGGCAGACTGGACCTTAAAAGGTCAGGACTATAGGCTAAATTATGAGCAATTTTAGAAATTCAGGGACATATAGGGATGTACATCATTTAGACTTAATGATACACATAACTGAAATATAGAAATAACGTAGCTTCTGTAGCCATTGGCTGTAATACCAAAAAAGTGAGCAAATGATGCATTACCAGAGGGTGCAGGCCATTACAGAAGGTGGCCAAAAAAGTATGTATATTTTACTTTTTATCCCTGTACTCTTGATTTACACTAGAAAACCAGACATCTTTTCAAACTTTCAGACATATTAAATTATACTTTATAAAAGGCAAATACATAACGTAATATTATACACCCTTAAGAAGACATAGCAATTCAGTCTGCAGAAACATCCTGGAATAAGATATCCAACACAGGAAGATGAACTAGTAAGTTTTGGTGTATTTTTAGGCCAGTCCTAAATGAAAAAAGTCCCCAAAACAAAACAAGATGGAGTAGCTAATGAATAAAACAGTCACTTAGCTGCATGAACTGATGAGCCCTAAGTGTTTGCTAGCATTTTCTCCAGATACTATACTTTACAGACACAATAGAGACACATTCCACCAACATATTCTGACATATTCATATATTGTAGGCTGTCTGACTCCTGAGGCAGTGAAACATAAGGCTAAGAAAATGTCACTTTTGTTGTTATTCAACAGCAACACTGTCTACAATACTATTTCCATGTGGTTATGTGTGAGTTATATGTATATATATATATACACATACACATATACATATATATGTACACATATGTATATTACACATGCACACACACACAAGAACAATGAATAGCAGATAAAGTCTCATGTATAATGACTGTATCCTTTCCCTGTAAAACTCGTAACAATTAGCCTCTCAGGGAGCACAATATAGTTGCTTAAAGGATGTGACTGCTCACCTACTACTGTATTCTAATGTAGTTTTCCTATCCTTTTACTTTTAAATTTTAGTGACCTTGCCATGGTATTTCTTTTAAAAACTACACAGTTCAATCTCCTGTAAGCAACTAGTGTGCTATCCTGAGGCCAAAATGTGAATCCTCAGTTTGTGAACATGCAGCTGAGCAATCATATAATTCTCCAAAATGGGGAAAAATAACTCCTTGGACAAAAGGGAAGAGATACAACAAAATACACTATTAGAACAACTGCAGTTTTATAATTTATGCACTTTTTCCCAGACCATAACATCTCTTGGAATCCAACATATATGTAAATTCTAGATATCCGATTTCACGTGTAGCCCTGAATGAGGCAGTCCATTCTACGACATGCAATCCTTCATTCCTTCCTCTGGCTTAGGTGTGCCCTACACCTCACTTTGGAGTCCACCAAGGTAACATGAGTTTGTTTCAGCATTATTCTTTGACTGAGGTGGGCTAAATTCCATACTGTTATTAAAGAGGATCTACTATATTACATTCATACTTAATACATATTCTCATTTCTTCCTTGTAGCAAATCTGCCAGGTGGCTATTAGTTCTGTTGTAAGCATGGATAAGATTGGGCTTTGAAACATTAACAAACTGGTTAAGTTAACATTTCATAATCCACAGACATAGGGTTAAAACCTAAGTTAGAATTCACCACAATCAACTTAGACAGTTAGGCATGGAATCTCTCTCTTCCTCTTTTCAACTTTGGAGTACTTTCTTTGGAGGATATTCCTCTCTGGGATCTGGAATATGCCAGAGACAGCAGTGTCATCTATGAATGGATGCAAGTCTTCTTTCTTTCCTTTAGGGTAACTTCAAACCTCCTTCTCCCATTGTCCCCTTCATACCAGTGGAGTCCTGGTCCCTGTAGCTTGGCCTAGAAAGCAGATATCTCTCATCTAGTATGTTATTTCTTTCATAAGATGTTTGATTTTGTTCTATCAGAATGGTAGTGATCTCTGATTTGGGGTTACTTTAACTCATTTTAGACACAAGACAAGACGAGGCCTCTGAGCTACAGTTCCTCAGTCACCTTGGATGGACTCAAGGCCTTTGCTCCTTGTCTATGTTCTGATCTTGGTGCTATCTTCAGTTTATAGTGTTTATAATACAAAGGGCCCTGATAGCATCTTTAATCCTGTGGATCCCCACCACTGGCACCTAGGACAGGCACCATACTACCTTTGGGGGCTCTATGTTATATGTCAGGTAGTCCTCTTAAAAGAGGGAGGCATGCCTATAAAGACTCCTTTTTAAGGCTTTTATAGCTTTTAAGAACCTTTCTCTTTAATGCCAATGGACACTTACAATTGATACCCTCCCTTGATTCTAATTCATGTGGAGATTTCTTACTCTAATAGGTTGGTCTTAAGAATTGCCAGATGAGAAAAGGATATTACTTGAACAAATAAAAGTGTTGTGTGGAAGGCAGCAGTGTGGTCAGTATTGAAAGAGATCACATTCTAGAATGTAGTATTGATGGGTTAAGCATTCAAGAGATGGCATGATTGAAAGATGTGTTATTCTAAGTTTGTGGTAAGAAATTCTGAATGGTTAATTTAACATGACCATAAAGAAAATTATGGTTTACATTTTCCTTCATACTCCATGTAAGACCTGCATTTGTGGTCTTCACGAATGAAGCACAGAACAATCTTTGAGAGAGTTACTGCAAGCCAACAGTCACAGGCATGATGCGTCATCTTATGAGGAACAATATAACCAGCAAGAAACAAACTGCAGAGGTAAAAACAGCTATTTTGTTTCAATACAAGCTAGCTCCAAAGAACCATAGACATTAATAATAGTTTTGCTATTTTTTTTTTTTGAGGTGGGAGATACAAAATTAGCCAGAATAGTGAAATTGACAATAAAGAACAGGAATAGTTGGTTCAAGAACCAGGAGCAGGAAGAGCTGGTGCTGGAGTACATTCCCTCATTGGCCTAAAACAAATACTCCTTTTCTATCTATTATTCTAAATTTTCACTGACAAACCACTATACTTCATATAAATTCATAAAATTTTAATATAATTTTATTCAAATCATTTATATAGACCAGGGCCCCACAGATAATATTTTCCTGAGGTCTCACATGTCCTGTTGGATGCCTCATCCTAGAATATTGCCTTACGTGGCCTTCTCTGTCTTGCTATTCAGATATCTTCTCCTTCCTTGACATTATTTCTACTGTTTTGTATACCAATCAATGCCACTGAAATGGCAGAACAGTCGCAAATCTCACTTACATTATACTGTACTATATGGGTCAAAAAACATTCAGACTTTTTTATCACCAATATTGTAAAGAAATTTTAATGAATCATTTTCTCTATAGTATTCCTCCCACCCCTCCCTAGGACTCTATTTCAAGTCAGTAAGCTGGGTCAGAAAAACAAACAAACAAAAACAACAACGAAACCCTAAGCAGCATATACAGTGTTTTGTGGTGCCTCAAAAACATCACTGAGTCATGAAGCCTCAAGACATGAAGTCACACTTTTTCCACCTGAGTTCTGAATCAATGAAGAGATAATCTAGAAGACAGATGGAGAAAAATATATCATTTAATTACTAGTAACCAGTAGGTTAAGAATTACTAATGTTTACCTCAGAATCAGGAAGAATTATTGATCCAGTCTCAGACACAGCTGGACACTGGCTGGTCTCTGGACACAGCAGAATCCTGGTAAGAACTAAAACACGCAGTGTGCACTTCCTGAAGGGCACCTTTCCAAAGCAGATAAAATGCACAGCTGAGCCACACATGTTCAGCATCCTAATTCAACTCACCTGTCAGGAACGTCACATGTTTTCCTTTGAGGAAGGTCAGTGAAAGTTACTAGGGGCCAGCAAAGTGACTATTTGATGTCATTCTGAACGGCTTCACAATTTCCATTCAGAGACTATTAAAATATTTTGATAGAAGCACTAGTAACTAAAATAGGGTGCACTTAAAGGTAAAAAAGTATACAATATCTTTAAAAAAGAGTTTATATTGTAGATATCAATTGCCATTTGAAAAATCCCCCATTTACTGATTTAGCTAGCATAACCTACATCAAAGCTAGTATTTGCAGAACTACATGTATAAGGAATAAGTAATCAGTGAGCTATGGGAGACATTATAACAGAGAACTTGGAAATGTATAGATGACCAATACCATACAATTAAATTCCTTAAATAATCCTAAAATATGGGTATAAAATTTGTCTGCTGGAAGCACATCTGCAAAGAGGCAAGTAAGGAATTAGTCAAAATTAAGCCTTTTTCTGCACCTCCATGCACTTTCTATCAACAGCGTGCTAGTGAAAAGAATCATCAACACTGCAATTGTGGTTCAACAAGGAATAATTACCTAGAAAACACATTAAACGGTTTTGTTCCCCTGAAAACGCTTTTCCTTTCAGGCAAGCTATTTTTTTCACTCTGGATTGAGAACTTTAGTGATTGTCTTTGAAAGCTTTACAATCCTAATAGTACCACTGGAATAAACCACTGTAAATCTGGGTATAATCTGTTGATTCTTTCCTAATAATCCTAAATCTCATATTCAAATGGTTGCATTATAGGACAGTAAGTCTAAAAGAATATACAGCACAATGCTCTCATCAAATGCCAATGCAGCATGATTAAGTATGAATTATTGATAATGAGGTTGTCTCAGTTTTTACCAGTTCTACTTATAGAGAGGAAAGAAAACCTAAAACAATTTCTCATAGACAGGAAAAGAGATATGTCTGAGAATTCCTACATGGAAAAATTGAAAAATACATCATCAATTAAAGGAATCTGCTATGCATATTAGCATGCTATCACTTAAATGATGGAGTTTACTTAGCTAAAATCTCTAACAGAATGTGTATGAAGACAGACTGTGAAAATGACCCTTCATTTTTTTTTAAAGAAGTCATCCCCAGGAAGGAAGATTAATGCAGTTCCAGTGTGATGTAGGCTGTTTATATTCTTCATGCCTGGTCACCTAATTGATATTAAAAAAAAATCTTAAACTCTATTCATCAGGCAATTATTTTTACAATGAAATAAAAATTAGGACAGATTAATGTTGTCATAGCAAGATTCTGCAGACAAAACTCCTAACTGCAATTTTTTAAAAACTCTTCAATCACGTGACTCTAAGTGAGTTTCTTTTGAGAGGACAGTCATAGATTAAGGCAAACCATTTTTTCCCCCTTAAATACAGCACATCTGGTTATCAAATTTAATAACAGGTGTTCCTATATCCAAAACAGAATTAGAAAATTCTCAGGAAACATACTCAATCTTTTGATTTCTTATAGTACTGATTGAAACAAATATTACTAATTTAACATGGTGTAGGTGAAATCTATTATTAGATACTTTAAAAATTGTATTATAAAAGTCTTTAAGTATATTAAAAATACATATATCTAACAGATGATTTTTTGAGTTCTTGTTATTTCATTATTCTTATGCTTAAACCACCAAACTTATTTTTATTACAATTAGAGTTGATCTATAAAAAGAGAAGTACAGCCAACTCCCATTTTGTAACTCCAATTTACTTACAAAAGATTGTCCTAATAAGAAGCTTACATCTAATCTTTTTGACTCATTTATCTCCTTCTAATTCACACTTTTAGATTTCTTCTGAGCAGCAGTGGGAAGAGAAAGGGGCATATAACATTGCAGGGGGGAAGAGTTTTCCCCTCACCCTCTTAAGAGTCCCTGGCCGAGTCTGAAAAGTGAACTAATAAAGATAAATTAATGGGAGAAGGATATAAAATGTATTTGCTATAAGGTTTTGGTGACACGGGAGATGATGTCCCAAAGAAATAGTTAGACCTGAGGATTCTGTGCCAGGTTTGAGGAAGAATGGACAGTCGTGAAGGAATGACTTACGACTAAGGAGTATAATGTAATTGTAGTAAACTGGGGGAAACTGAGGGAGGCCTGAATGTTAGATTCTTCTTGGCATCTCTTTCTTTGAAGAAAAGGATGCTCCTTTCCTCTGAGTATAGAAAGGGTATTCCTCAGATGAAGATTTTATGACCTGTTTCAAGGAAGAATGTGACAAAAGTGAGGTTAGAGTGACCTTCCTACTTCTGCCATTTTCTCAGATGTTTACAGCTTAAGATATTCAATATCCCAAAGTGCTGTATTTTGGAGCAGCATGTCCTGAATCCATCAACATCCCACCTCACCTCTTCTCTCACTGTTTCTTGTGCTTATGAAAAAAGGAGAGACGTTTAGTTGACAAACTAATGAATCTCCTGGAACTTCTTTAAGCTTAACGGTTTAGGCAGAATCTGCTGATTATAAAGAAACTGGACCACTAACTTCCAGTCCCTGTCCCTCTGACTTAAACCTACCTCTTTGCAGCTCCTGCTCACTTGCAACCACCTTGCAGCCATAATTGTATCAAAACTTTTTACTAAGCATAATACATGACCTTTTTTGTTTGTTTCCTTTTAACCCAATTGAGATATTAAGAACATTTGAAGTAAAATATTAAGAAATTCCACCCCTCCTTTTTTTTTCATTGTTCAGCATACATATAATCTACTTTCTTTCCTAGCAAAGAAAAATTGCATGGACAAGTTAAAAATATAAGGAAAATTTTATTTGTAACTATTTCAGTAATGGGGAGAGACTGCTACAATAGGTAAGTGAGAGGGAATTCAAAACTCAACTCTGTTAAAACCAAAGATAGGAGAGATTTTAAATGCTAGGGTGAGTCAGCACTTAAAGTACTAGAGGACACTGGGTGATGGGAGGTTGGACAATGTGATTGGGCCATCTGTGTTTGCTAATTGGTGCCTATGAAAGTTAAACTTCAAACCTCCTAGACACTGGGAAACAGGGGTACTATCTTCCTTGATGATTACATTTCAAAGGAATGTCTCACAAATCTCTGAGGAAGACATTCTTGGGTTGTATGTAAAGCTGGCAATACTTTGGCAGTAGATTTAAACCCAAAGGGCAGAGAAAGAATTCATAATTGCAAGTTTTCTAAATTAAATGCTCTAAGGAAAGGGAGACTGGGGGCTTCTAAGGGTTGGGGGGGACTATCTAATATTTAGCTGAGTGAGTAAGATCTGAAGTTAATGCAGCCATCTTGAACTAGGAAATAAGAACCAATCTAGGATGGGAGAAAGCAGATCCTAGAACTATTCTTTGAATGTTTATCTAGCAATATCTAAACACATTCTTATCTGGACTCTTCATTGATGTGAAGCAACAAACTACACTTTCCTTTTGCATTTGGATTTTCTGTCACTTAACACCAAAAGACACTTAAGTAATGTCCACTGTTCACAGATGCAGTCTCATGTTAGGTGTTGCAATTTTGTGTTTTGTCTCTTTCAAACTGCAACCTCATAGCTTCTGAGAACTAAAAAACAAAGCAAAACAGCAAACTTAAAAAACACTCATCTGATTCTCTGTCTCCCAATCACAATTGAAATCAACAATATGTAAAAACTAGAACGGCTTAACACTAGATCAAAAGGTATGAAGAGAAGCACCTCTTTTCTCTTCTTTCTTATAGATTGATATAACCTTAAAATACATACGTACCCTGCATGCAGCAGAGATAATATTTTGCATGTTTATGTAAAGCTGTCAATTGCCCTCTCTGTATTAAAGATCATGCTCAGAAGCTTACCAATGGATAAGAAATGAGCCCATTAGTATGCAGTACCAAAGATAAGACCAGCTACCACTAAAAATTGCCCCAAAACAACAACAACAACAAAACACTAGTTACATTCAAATTGACTAGGAATTTTTTTTGTTAAAAGATTTCCTTTATTTTCATAAATGAAACCACTGCAAGCATTTATTATTAACCTTTGTCCAAAGCTTGCTTCTAGGACTGGGTTGGGGTAGGTATTGATTTTCTAAACTACAAATGTAAGACACTTAATACAGAATCTGACACATTAGTGAACAAAATAACATTTAATACATGCATTATTAAATGTATTTTGTGATCATGGGAACATAAGAAAGATTTACTGACTATAATGTAAAAAATGTAATTAACAACACAATGGGCACCAAATGGGAAAAAAAAAAAAAAAAAAAAAAAAAACAAAAACTTCTCGTGTTGTAGATGAGTAACAGAGACCTAAGGAATGTTTCTTTAGTTTGGGTAACAGCAAAAGCCAAACTGGGGAAGTTCAAGTCTACAGAAGACAGGCCTCTCTGGGAGAAATATGAGCAGTGGTGTAATCAAATCAAACTGTTCTTAAAGAGTGATGTAGAAAAGGAAAAATTTTAGTTGTTATTGGATCAAATTGATGAGTAGCTATTATCATTTTTCTTATCATATTTAGCTATGTAATTATCACCTGCCATATGCCATATTCTAGACATGAGGGGCAAAATAATGAGTAGAATAAACCGAAGTATCTGCCTTCACGCAATTATATGCTAGTGGAGGGACACAGGAAATAAATAAAGGTTTATGTTGCATAGTGAGAAGTAACATGAAGAAAAATAAGACAAGGTAAGAAAATAGAATGGAACATGGTGATACTTTATTTGGATTAGTGATCAGCGGATATTTCAAAGAACCTAAATTTGAGAAATTCCAAATGTATAAGAGTGTGGGATATGTGGATATCTAAGGTGAGAACGCCAAACTGAGACAGTAGCAAGTGTCAGAAGTGTGAGAGATGTCAGCACAATCCCCAAAAGGCCAATGTGGCTGTGGCAGACTGAGCAAGGCACAGAATGATAGGAAGTTAAGTTGGTGTGGAACCCAGGAACCTGGCTATGTGGCATCTAGTTCTTCTCTGTATGACTTGTCCTCTAGTCATCCAGGCCCTACTCTGTAGGGGAGCTGATGATTATTATTGTTAGGTGAGAGGCTGTGCAATGTCTCTGGGTAGCTGATAGGCAATGGGAAGACAATGTTGGTGATGGGTAGTGTTTTTCTGGTGGTTACCCAGCTTACTATGTTCAGAGTCCTCTGTTCTCAGCCTATAAGCCTTGTGGATTCTCTGATTTAGTCTAGGGGTCAAGAAAATCCAATATACTAGTAACCAGTGGCTTTCTAACTCTAGTAGGTGAGAATTTGTTGTCCTGGTATCCAGCTGTGTCTTGGTATTCCCCTCCCCCAAACAGTGAAGAATTATGTCTCGATATCTAAGCTGAAGCACAACAGGTATAAAGAAAGAACTGGGACATGTGCAGGTCAGGAGGGGAACCACGCTTCAGGGCACTTCTTAGGATTATGACAGAAACATTGCCATATATTTACATTTCTGGAAGAATACAGTGAAGCAACTGATTAAAGTCATCCCTAGTCAGTTTTATAGAGGCAAGAAGATGTACTTTTCACTGTATACCCATTTTTTTTAATTGAAGTATAGTTGATTTACAATATTATATTATTTTTAGGTGTATAACGTAACAATTCAAAATTTTCATAGGTTATATTTCACTTAAAGTTATTACAAAATAATGGCTACATTTCCCTGTGCTGTACAATCTATTCGTGTTGTTTTATTGATAGTAGTTTGTATCTCTTAATCCCATACCCCTATCTTGCTCTATCCCCCTTCCCTCTCCCTAATGGTAACTACTAGCTTGGTCTCTATATCTGTGAGCCTGTTTGTTTTTTATATACATTTATTTGTTTTATTTCTTTAGATTCCACATCTAAGTGATAACATATAGTATTTGTCTTTCTCTGACATTTCACTAAGCATAAAACTCCCTAGGTCCATCCCATTTTTGAGAATGGCAGAATCTCATTCTTCTTTATGGCTGAGTAACCTTCCATTGTGTGTATGCATATGTGTGTGTGTGTAACACATCTTCCTTACCTAATCATCTGTTGGTGAAAACTTAGCTTGCTTCTGTAATTGGCTATTATAAATAATGCTGTTATAAACATTGGGTATATGTATCTTTTTGAATTAGTGTTTTCATTTTCTTCTGATATATAGTCAGGACTGGAATTGCTGGACAGTATAGTAGTTCTGATTTTCGTTTTTTGAGGAACCTCCATACTGTTCCAGTGGTTGCACCAATTTACATTCCCGCCAGTAGTGTACGAGGGTTCCCTTTTCTCTACGTCCTCACCAACATTTGTTATTTGTAGATTTTTTGATGATAACCATTCTGACAGGTGTGAGGTAATATCTCATTATGATTTTGACCTGCATTTCCCTAATAATTACTGATATTGTACATTTTTTAATGTGCTTATTGGCCATCTGTATATTTTTTGGAAAAAATGTCTATTCAGGTCTTTTACCCATTTTTAAATTGGATATTTTTTTTGATATTAAGATGCACGAGCTGTTTACATATTTTGTATTTTAACCCCCTATCAATCATATAATTTGCAAATGTTTTCTCCCATTCAGTAGGTTGTCTTTTCATTTTGTCTATGGATTCCTTTGCTGTGCAAAAAAGTTTTAACTTTGATTAGGTCCCACTTGTTCATTTTTGCTTTTATTTTTCTGTTTTTCTGGATCTGCTTCCTAAGGCATTGCATACCTATTTTTATAGTTTGAAACTTTAAAAATAATTTCTATGTATTAATTTTATAACAAAAAAGCCCTCAAATTTAAAAAGTACTGATTAGATTCAATACTAAATATCACATTGAAAATGAAAGCAATCTAAATTGTTTGAGGTAAAAGTAAGAATATGTGTGTTTTAAGGCATATTGTGATGTGTCAAATAAGTAAAGTTAATTTTAAGCAGCTTAAATAGAAAATAGTAACACAGGGAAAAGAGCTTGCTAATATTTTGCGGAAAATATTTGTTAGGCCAGTTTACAAAGCACATTAAGAAAAACAAATCAAGATGGACCACATAACTTTCTTACAATTTTTTCATAAGAAGAGAAAATAATCTCTATTTTTTACTTTCCTTTATAAAGCATGTCTATAAAGTAATCATATTATATATTATCAATTCTGTGAACTTAAATGTAACTGTTTGAATTATAAGCTTTATATTTAAAAAATAAGAACAAGTTGGCAGAGACAAACATTTCTCAAAGTCCCTATGAGAAAACTTCTCTGTAGTAGGAAGGATCTATACAAACTGTTCACTTGTTCAACATGCTAAAGTGACCTATAAAAGTCTATATTCCTGATAGTAAAGTAATGAATTCATGGATGTACACATCCTACAATCATTTCAGCATACCCCCTTTCTGCTTGAAATTTCATCTTCTCATCTCTAAAGGGCTTCATTCCTCACATATTCTTTTTACATTATCATCTTTATTCTCCTCTGAATCCCTCTGAATAACATAAAACATGTCCTTTCCTCCAACAAACTGCTTGTTTGACCCCTACATTTACCACTAAATTTCCTGCCCTCTTCAGAGAAAATATTCTCAAAATAACTGTGGACTTTTTCTCCATGTTCTTTACTCCCTGAGTGCACTTCTCAAGGCTACTAATGATTTTTGCATAATCTGACAGTTTGTTTCTCCCATCACCTTGGAAGCCGACTGCTCTTGGCTTTCCTAAGACAACATTCTTCTGGTTTTTCTCCTCCTTAAAATGCTTCTCCTCCTCTGTTCACTTTGTCAGCTTCCTCTTCTTTGCTCAAATTCTAAATACTGGAAAGCTTGTTCCTGGACCAGCTTCTCTTCTTTACTTTTATTCTGAGGTAATATAATCCTTTCTCATGGAGGTGAAGGCCATCTAAATCAATGGACAGATCGAGTTCATACTAAATATCCCCTCAAACACTTGATATTTCCACTTAAGCTCTGCTAGGCACCTCAAACTTAACCAGAACCATTTTATTCTCCTCCAATCTCTCTCTCTCCTAGGATAGGGGGCCAACTTCTGCCCAGTAGCACACACATACAAATATCACCTTGATTTTTCTTATTCCTTATACCCCCTCATTCTTCATAGCCTCTCCAACAGTAAGATGGCTTTACCTCCAAAAAACAACCTAGCTCTTTGTATTTTCTCCATCCTTACTACTCATTTAAGTTACCCTCACCTCCCTATCTCTAGGTGTCCCTTCTCAGTTGATTTTCCGCATGGGAGACATAGGAAACTTTAAGAAATGTAGAAGAGTATATGATTCTTCTCTAGTTAAAATCTCCTAAAGTTTTATCATGTATCATAGAATAAAATCTAAAATCCCTCCCTTAGCCTGTAAGATTCTACATGATCTGCCAGTTGCTTACTTCATCGACCTCATCTCGAACCCTTTTCTCCCTCATCACCTAATTCCTATTAGGTTGTCTTTCCTATTGTTCTGAAACCTACTGAATTGTTACTTCTTTGTAACATTTACCTTTACCATACTGTTCTTTGCCTAAAAAACTCATTCTGAAACAGCCTAGAAAGCTGTTTGCACAGCTGATTACTCTTTTTATTTACTTAAAATGGCATTACCTTACAACCCAATTTAAACCAGCTTCCCACACATACATCCAACTACCTACTCTTAAATTCAAGTCCTTATTGATAGATGGTCAAAGTCTATGATGAAAATTAGGAGACATGAGAAAGCTAATTTTTTACAAACTTAAAGATCTTGAGTCTTCCAGCATTGCAGCCTTTTTTTTTTTTTTTGCTCTTTTGTTTTCATCTTAGTATTATCCTCTCTTTAAGGTTGACAAATTCTCTTTTTTCTTTCAATAATACCATGTTTAAGGGAAATTACAGCTTGACTTTCTTAAGTCCTAAAGAATGACCTGAATAGATACCCAACACACAGCAGGTATCTAATGATAAATTCTGATTCTGCATTCATGTCAAATTAGCTATGCTCCTCTTCATCTTGTCACACTCCAACTTCATATGAAGCAACAAAAAAATGGAGTGATGTTATGAAATAGGTGACTTCAGGTCATATTATGAATAAATACCTCTTAATTTCACCTTCTGCACATAGTTTTAAGAAAGTCGGTCATTCTCAAAGTACATGTTTTCTATAGAAGTTGGCATTTAATTTGGACATTATACTAACACATCTTCTTATGAGCTTGATAAAAAAAAATAGAATTTGCCTTTTTACTGTCCACCTCAGGTAACATTTAGGGCCGTAAGTGTGAAAATGAATGGACTAAAGTTAGGAAGTGACAGTCACACTAACCAAAATTCTGGTAACAGGCTTTTAAGAGATGTGCCTAGTGATTTACAAATACTGTAGCAAGTGGAAAATTCTAGGAAATGTATGCCATTCCTAATCTTCCCAATCCCTACACACATGGTGTTGGTGGTAATGTCAGTCATAACGACTGCTTGTTCTCTGCATGTAGGGGTGACTCTGTGATACAGGGCTGGCCACTGTGGCACACAAACCACTTTATCCATATTAGTGATTCATGCACACTATGAACAAAACACTCAGGCAAAGCCAGATAATTCATAACACATACACACAAGCATATACACAAACATACATGAATATGTGCATGTGTACATATGTGTATACACATTTATACTTATAATTACATATGCATGCACACATATTTGAACATGCAGGCATGCATGTGCACACACACACACACACACATTCTAGAAGAGAGAGGGAAGTTGCCAAATTGGCAAACAGAAAGAATCATGCATCTCTGGAGGTACTGGTCTCATCTTAGCATCAGGTGGAACAAGGCTGCTGGGAAGCAAAGTCAACATAGAAGCAGGCAGTCCTGGGAGACAGAAAGAACACTGAAATCATGAACATCCAACACCATTAATATTTCTCAGCCTCAGGCTCCACCTGTGTGGAAGGCAAACTACCTGCCCTCCCCTCCTGACCATCTCAGTCACGATTCAATGTATCAGCCACTCAAAACACCTCTTCTTACTAGCATTTGTGCTTACATTCGTTTATTACTGTCAGCTAATTAAATTTCCTTTAAATGTTTGTCTTCAATAGTTAAAATAGGATTCTTATAAATATAAAAAGACAGTTAATCTATGTTGAGAATATTCCATGTGCAGACCTAGCTATGTACTATGTAGATCTGTCTCATAGAAACTTCATGTAACCATGTGGTTACTGTCGTCTAAATTTACAAATGATGTAATTGAGGCTTAGAGAGTTAGAGACTCATGCCCAAGGTCAGAAAGCTTGTAAATGGTAATTCTCAGGTCCATGTGTCTCAGAAGTAAGTTAGACTACCTCCTTGTAGTACATGAAAAGCATATTTGTACTATTAGGGAGAGATAATTACATATATCTTCACTTATCCAAAATATTTATAGTTAAGCAGAACTGATACTAACATCTAAAAGCCTTCCAGAATAAATTATCCTCAAATGAGTACATTAATGATTCAAATATAAAACCTGCTATAAAAGAAAGAAGACCAATTTGTAAACTATTTCAAAGGTAAGAACATCCTTCTTAATATAGAGGATATTAAACTTTAAAGCTCTCATTAAATATTTAAAAGTCATAAAGTTAAAAGAATTTCTTAACTATTTTAGCAAGTTGAAGAACTATCTTAGAGATAATTGGAGGAATCAAATAAAGTGAGAAATTACAAAGGGTTAAATAATTCATAAATAGAACAGAATTTTAGGAAAAAAGGCACATTTTAATAATGTATATATTTTAATGAATTGTGTGTCCTTTTAAAGTATATGAAATTCATTCTAACAAAAATATTAAAATTATATCATTTCTCATGAGAAAAATTCTTGTGAAATTAGAAATGTACATACATAATAGATATCACTTAATTGCATCATTTATGAAATGAAATTATATTGACATAAGATACTTTCATAAAACATATCAGCTATACCTATATTTTGTACAGGTATCAAACAATCTCTCACAAATGAGGGGAAGGATCATGAAGTCACCATGAGAAAGTAACCATACTGCTCTTTAAAATAATACCATTGTGTAAGAAACAGTTGCTACTTTGAAGAAAGAGACAGCTATTTGGAAATGTAGTGGAATATCTCAGTTCCTAACATATATGTTTTTACCCCAGGAGTCAATATAGGAATATCAATTTCTTACAGAATCCCACAGTAAATAATATTTAAATGTAAATAGCCAATTCCTGTTTAATAAATTATGTTGGGAAAACTGGATAAACACATGCAAAAGAATGAACTTGGCCCCCTGTCTTTCATCATACACAAAAAATCAATTCAAAATGGATTAAAGACTTAAAGATAAGACCTGAAACCACAAGACTTCCAGAAAAATACACAGGGATTAAGCTTCTAGACATTTTCTTGCAATGATTTTATGAATTTGACACTAAAAACAAAGGCGACAGAAGCAAAAATAAACAAGTGGGATTATGTCAAACTAAAAAGCTTCTTTAAAGTATAGGAAATCATCAACAAGATACAAAGGAAACCTATAGACTGGCAGAAAGTATTTCCAAATGATATCCAATAAGAGGTTAGTATCCAATATATATAAGGAACTCATACAACTCAATAGTAAAAACATACACACACACAAAACAAACAAACCAAAAACAAAACAAAAAAACCCCGAAAACCTCAAAAAAATCCCCCCAAATACACACACTACTCTGATTTTAAAAATGGGCAAAGAACCTAAATAGACATTTTTCCAAAGAAAACATACAAATGGCTAATAGATACGTGAAAAGATGCTCAACATTACTAACCACCAGAGAAATGCTGATCAAATCCACAGTGAGATATTATCTAATGACTGTTAGGATGTCTATTATGAAAAAAATTAGAGACAACAAATGCTGGCAAGAACGTGGAGAAAAGGGAACGCTTTTTCACTGTTGGTGAGAATGTGAACTGGTACAGCCACATGGAAAACAGTATGGAAGCCCTTCAGGAAATTAAAAATAGAACTACCATATGATCCAGCAATCCCAGTTCTAGGTAAATATCTCCATAAGAAATTAAATCACTATCTTGAAAAGCATCTGTCCTCCCATCTTCATTGCAGCATTATCCACAATAGCCAAGGTACAGAAACAACTTAAGCGCCCATGGAGAGATAGATGGATAAAGAAAATGTGATATATATATGTATATGCAATGGAGTATTATTCAGACATAAAAAAGGATTTCCTGCCATTTGCGACAACATAGACGGACCCTCAGGGCATTATGCTAATCAAAATAAGTCAGTGAAAGGTAATTGCTGTATGCTATCACTTATATGTAGAATCTTTAAAAAAAGAAAAAGAAAAAGAACACATAGAAACAGAGTAGGATGCTGTTTGCCAGGGTCTGGGATGTGGGGAATAGGGAGAGGTTGGTAAAAGGCTATAAAGTTTCAATTATAACTCTAAAGTCTAAGAATCTAATGTACTATGTGAAGTCTGCAGTTGATAATACTGTATCATATAGTTGAAATTTGCTAAGAAAGTAGGACTTGTACTCTTACCAAAAAAAAAAAAAAAGGGGGAAATATGTGAGGTGACTGATGTGTTTATGAACTGGATGGTGGGAATCCTTTCACAATGTATATATGTATCAAAAAATTCCCTTGTATACTCTAGATATATTACAATTTAGTTGTAAACTATACCTTAATAGAGGTGGAAAAATAAATAAAAAGCCATTCTCTTCTAGTTGCTGCTTCTTTTAAACAAAAGCATACACAGCAAGCAAGACTCAAGTACATTTCATTTATATGAAAAAAGTGCTAAAGTTACATTAGGTAACCAAGGAGATACAGCAGTAGTAGCAGAAGTCAGCAAGCCCGTTCTTGAAGACTTCCCTCACCACTTCACATAAAGGCTACCTTGGTCAAGTGACTTTACGTCTCTGTGCTTCAGTTTGCTCATTTATCAAGTAGAGATAGCAATAGTGCTTACAATAAAAGGGTGCTGTGAAGCTAAAATGATTAACAAATACATCATATGAAATAAATAGAAAGCTTTCAGCAAAGGACCTAGAACGTTGTTCTTGTTCAGTAAATATTTGTTATTACTCTCATTACAATTTAAGCAAGTGGATATGAAAGTGAACTAGAGAGTTAAGAAAATAAATGATTGTTACAAACTATATTTGAATTTCTTTAAACATTGAGAAGTATGTTTCCAATGTAGAAAATAATAGTGATTTTTTCTTCATTTCAGACAGTAAAATTCCACCTGTTTTTGAAGCTGATTGCCTATAATCTTGACTTCTATATATCATGATTCTAGAACTTACAGTGTGGTATTTTTAAACTCTCCCTCTCAAAATTGGAAAACAATGTAAAGAATCCTCTAAAAAAGTCAGAGTTCAGAGTCAGTGAAGGCACAGTGAAAAAAGTGGTCAACTCTATATAGAGAGCATACTGATTATATAATGTTGGAACAAGTCACAGTGTTAAGTGGAAATAAGATACCTGAACAAGGTGGAGCACTGAAAACAAGTATCACTGAATTTGGCAATTAGAATGCCCATGGAACCTCAGTGAGACTAACTTCATAATGGCTCTAGGGACAATGGTAAGATTTTAAGCACAATGAGAAATAAATGGGAAAGGAAAGAAGTGGAAAAAAAATTGAGGCAGCTATTTTTTCTTTTTCTTTTTTTTGTAATATTTGACAGTGAAAGGAAGGAAAGACATGATGCTGACTAGAGGGGAAGATGCTGACAGATTTGGGAAGATGGAATGGTTTATTTATTTAAGATCTTGAAAATGAGGAGAAAAAGTATATAATGGATGGTTACAGAGGTGACACCAAATAATGGCATCAAGAGTCCACATCTTGAACAGGAGCAGGGGTAGCTTATCTTTTGAGACTACAGGGGAAGAAATATGAATATTTGAGGATACAGGTAATGGAGAGCGTGAGTTCTAGAGATTTTTATGTTTGATGAGAAACTGCTTTTTCTGGAAAATTAGATGTGCTGTCATCTCCTGTGTGTAAAGGCAGCAGAGGTTATGGACAAAAGCTTGAGTTAAATGGCAATGATTAAAAATGGCTTATAAGCAAAACAGGGCAGAAAATAAACCAAGTAAAATAATTAGTAAATCTATATTGACACTTGAAATATCCATGTCTTCCTTACCCTGAAATTCTATCTGCAAGTATTTGCTCTAAAGCAATAACCTGAAATATAGAAAAAAATCTGAATATATATTTATATGATATAAATCTTTCTTGAGAAAAATTAGAAATAATGTCAGTATCAAAAATAGAAAAATGACTATGAATTTTATGGATTGAGATATAATCATTAAAATTTCTTACAGTTTACAATGGTCTGGAAAAAATACTTTCTACAATAGTAAGTTTAGATAAGACTATCAGATGTGTGATATACACATCCTTAAAACATCAATAATAGAAGAAATATGTTAAAATGCCTTTAGGTAATGAGAATATATGCTTATTTATAAGTTTATTCTATAATTTTACATATTAATTTTCTACATTTGTGTTTTTCATATTTTCTATACTGAAAATCAAGTACTATTGTAATAAGATTAAATATACCTTATGTTGAATTTATCCAAATAACAGGAGGACCCAATAAATTGCAGAAACTTTAATTTGTTGAAGCAGGACAGTAAGCTCCAAATTTGTATGTTTATTCACTTCTGAGGTTAGTACTTCACATATTCAAAGTCTCAATGTATCGTAAATTAAGGATTTGGGTGGAAAGTGAAAGAGAAAATCAAGTGGACCAAAAGGTTCATGGAACTGATCAAAGTAACACAGGTAGTTAACCATATCAAAGCTTGTTTTTAAAACTTGAATATGTACTGGACTGAATTCCTTAGGTATCTTTTAAAATGCAAAGTCAGTTCAGTGGGTTGGACTGAGACTGGAGATTCTGCATTTCTAACAAATCTTCACTTGATGCTGATGCTGCAGTCAAGTGTGGACCATAATTTGAGTAACAAGGATCTAGCCTAGGTAAGAAATTAACTAGCAATTAATCAGGAATTAATCCTAAATCTTTATGAAAGAGTCATTTGGATGCTTGTATATCACAGCAAGATAAAGTCAACAGCATAAAACTCAAAGAAAAAGTGTTCTTGAGTCAAGGTTGTAGAGTAATGGTTTGGAAGCAATCTTGAAGAGAGAGAGACCTGTTTCCTCAAACTCAGAAGTAGTAACCTGAACATCTGGGCTAGTATAGCAAGCTGTGACATTTTCCTCTCTCTCTTTAATTTTAATTGATAAAAACAAACATATTATCAGCAGATGATTACTAGTATAATGAATGTGCTATCTAAGAAGAGCGAAAAAGCAGTTAACTCTGCCCCATTAATCCTAGGCATAGATTTAACTGGGCCAGCGGAATGACAAAATAACTGGAAAAAAATCAAATTGTGATGGGTCACCTGCTGAAATCCTTAGAGGGATTTCTACAAGGCTCTTCATAGCTCAAATTCAACCTGTCTCTCTAACTGCATCTTTTGAAACCTCAACTACTTGCAGCCTTCAGATAAAAGCATTTGTACCTGCTGGAGATTCAAGACATGAACTTTTACTTTCCCCTGCCTTTGTACGTGGGTTTTCCTCTTCCTGAAACATTTTTTCTCTTTTGCAACAATGTAAGTTCTATCCATCCCTTAATGGAGTTCTGAAATGCCATCTTTTATAGATGATAGCACAATGGATAAGGATTTGCACCTAGTTTGCATCAATCATCTTCCCCCAACGAGAATACCGCTACATCTAGATGACTCATTCGATACCTTATGAACTAGCAGTTCCATTCTTGCACAAGGAAACTCAAAGTTTCCATAGAAGGATACACTCATAATAGTATTGTTTGTGCAGAAGAATGTTGAAGGCTATAGAGATGAAATAAACAAACAAAAATGTGCTAGAAACACACAAAGAAATAATCTGAATAGTCAAATTATATAATGAATTATATATACCTACAACATTTTCTCCTGGATTTAGAAGGTACATAATCTATCTACATAATAAAGAGTAACATATATGTTCATCTTTACTGCTGAATGAATAAATAAGAAACAAACACTATCTATAACATAATGTCATATAAATTGAAACACATGAAAAACAGATTTTTCATTCAAGGACAAAAATATACACATTTGAGTGAGTACCTGTGATAAGAACAGGGAAGGCATGGAAATAATATATGTAATTTCTTTTTTAAAAATATATATGTAATTTCTAATGCACAAAATCTTATCATTATAAATTATTTTCCCTCCATTCTTATTTCTCTCTCTCCTTCAATACCTTTTGTCTGGGTAGCATAGTTAATTAGTGAGATCAGTGTCTCTGAAAAGATGATCTTCACAATAATCATGTCACAGTCATCTGGAATACATGTCAGAAAAGCAGATAGCTAGACTGCCTTTCAGAAGTACTGAATTTGAATCTTTCCTAATAAAGCCTAGAAATGTATCTTTTGAATAAGCAACCAGGTGTTACTTAGGAAAATATTTTTGGAAACCACCGACTTAAACTATGGTGCAAATGAAATCAGACAGACACATGCAATGGACGCAATTCGGCATGAGATGCAGTCAGTCATTTCTGCCACTGATTAAACCTTGCATAGAGTAATTACTCAATAAATATTTGTTTGAAGAATGAATGAATGAATGAATGGCATTACTTCATAGAGGACAGACTACAGTAATAAAGTCTACCATAAAAATATTTAAAATACAACAGTCAGATAACACTTTATACAATTATATAAAGCTCTAAACTCGTTTATTAAATAATCAATACCAATAAATGTATTTATAATGAATAAATATATATACACATTTATATGTATATGAGACACTTTTCTACTTTATAACAAAGTAAGTTGACAGTGTGCATGATTCCAGAAGACTAATTGCTAGTATAATGGCATGCATTTTGTCTGATGCTTATATGCCTGAAATTTGCATTAGTTTTTTTTTTTAATACAACTTTTCTTAATATGATTGGTAGTCAATCTGGAGTAGATTTGAGCCAGTCTTTGGAACCATAATCTGCCCGTGACTATATGGGTCAAATTCACTGGGGAATTTATACTAGTTCAAGCAATTTGAAAATGTTCTTTCATTTGAATAGCTGTGTTCAAGCCCAGGACATGCTGGGACTTGCCATTTTGGCTGCCATCACAATTACCCCTATCAGTGTCTATGCACAGATGCTGAATGTGGGTAACTATTACTGGCAGGTTATGCTGGGCGGCTCATACAAATGAATAATCATTGGCTCATGATCACTTCAACTCCCCAGATCACTGGAATTGCCCAGCTGGGCTGAGTGGGAAATCTAGCTAACGAGACGGATTGTTTTTTCCTATTGCATAACATACAGGTTTTCACATAGCTGTCTTTTTAAAAGTTTACCTTGAACTTTTCAATTTAAATGTTTTCATTCTTACCTTATTAATGAAAAATAATGTCATTATGCATATAGTGTATGAGTAAGACAGACGTTCAGTTAAGGATTTAAAAACATTTTGAAATTCATACTGAAACAGAACATTATTTTTCCTATGATATACTGTACAATTGCTAATGAATAGCATCAGTCCAGATGCTTACTGTGAAACTGCCACTCTTATACCATGGCTGCAATAAAATAAGGAACACAAAGACTGTTTCTAAAGCTGAGCAGAAGTTCTGTTTTTGAATGACCCAATCCACAAATCAGCAGCTAAGCGACAAAGTAAACATCATTAGTGAGCTTTTCAGTCTATATTTACATTTTGCTACCTTTCCTCCATCCCATTTTACAAAGTTTCTGAGGATACAGCTTCCTCTTTAAATTGTCTGTGTACAATTTACTGGGCCATTAATATTAAAAGGAAATGTGCACCATATTGAGCAACTGTTAATTCACTATGAAGAAGCATACAGGGAAGAATGGGGAAAAGGCTGCTTTAATGTGTTCCCATCAGAAAGGATGATGGTACAATGTTCCTAGATGCTGTGAAAGTGAGGAATTTTTAAGAATAAGACACATGTAACCACTGCAAAGATGAAAAAGCAAGTACCCCTCGCCCCTTCAAAACCTGACTATTAATACTATTAATACAATACCCTTGGTCTATGGAAAGACAGATGTTTTAAGATTGAGATGGTTTAAGAGTATAACACTGGAAATTTCATAAGGACTTTTCTCTTGGACTTCTAAATATAATGTAAAGGGACACTGTAATTTCTAATTGGGGAGTCATTAAGTTTTCCTTGAAGTTGCTTTCCTTCTACAAGAGCAGTACCATACTTCTTTCATGGCTAATGTTGTTACTATATTAATATCTATAAATTTAGGTTTGCATTTTTTCTTTTCAAAGCATAGTTGTTTACACTGACCTCCAAGATGTAGCAGTATGTTGGTTTTTTCTTCTATCTTCTCAGTCTCTTTAGCATGGTTCTTCAACTGCACCTTAAATTTCAGAATTTCTTCTATCTGCAACTCACCTCTCTTATCACTTCATACACTTGGCCCAGGTAATCTCACATATTAACATTTCAATCAACATACTAATGACTTTTTGATCTATATCGTCAGGCTATTTCTCTCACCTGAGCTCCAGTCCTAAATAGTCAAATGAAAATACAGCTTGAAATTCCAATAAAACCCTAACACTCAACTTCATTATTCTCTCTCATACTTATTTCTTCTCTGGTGTTCTCTATGTCATTTAACAGCCTCACTGTGCACACAGGTCATTCAGGAAACCTTGGATACATCGTGCGTTGATTCTTCCCATTCCCATATCCCATACATCAAATCAACCACCAAGTCAAGATAAATCTTCCATAATTCTGTCTACATTTCACAGTTCTGTCTCCCATTAACCTAGGAAAACACCAGCAACTATATTTTTTGACATTAGAGTAGTGTAATAACTAAATTGCCTGCCTTGATGCTAATTCATTCGTCACTGTGCATCACAAATCACTCTCTTAATTTGATCTTATTGTTCTGTTCACTGTAGTAGCTCAATGCCTTGATAGCTCCCAATTCTCTTAGGAGAAAAGAAAATGTCTTTATATGCCTTGCAAGTCCCTGCCTGACCTGCCTGTTAATCTATGGTTATTTCTGTGCTTATATTCCACACTCCAGACATAATGATCTACTTTCAATTTCCCTGAGAATCATTCATTCCTTTGACCTGGCCTTTGTTATGCTGCTCTCTTTATCTAGAGCACTTTCAGTTTCTTTATCTCACTCTTACTTTTATAAAATCTCTGGATAAGGGGATACCTCTTCCAAGTCACTGGCACCCTACACAGACTTAAGTAGGTGTATCTTCTATCCCTTTATTTCCCATGGCATTCTAGATTTCTACGATTACATTTATCATGATTTGTTGAAGATTCTTGTGTTTTTTAGCCATCTCATCCATTGGATTTCAATTTTAGTGAGGGAAAAGTGGTTTGAATGTTTGCATTAGTATCTCCAGCACCTATGATAGGTCTTGATAGACCTCTAGTATATGTTCAATGAATGTTCAATGAATACAAATACAAATATATGTGTCTTTTTCCTTTGAAATGTATTTTAATCTAGTACAGTATTTCCTTATGTACTGAAGCATAGAAACACTGTCTTTAAAAATGAAAGAATTAGCCTACACTTCTTTACAGGAGTTACTCCCTCTGGTTATCCTATTCTGTCTGAAGCAATCCAATAGAAATATATAAATGGCCTGAAAACATGTAGTATTCCTCCATCTTTATAAAAGGAGGAGAAAGGAGTGCAAAAAAAGCTCAGACAGATTAAATGAAAGAAAGAATTTGGGGAGAACTACGTATTTTGATGGTACAAAAGCAAATACCTGCAAAACATAAGATGCAAATAAGAAAACTAACAAATTTAGTTTCATTCAGGTATTTAAAAAATGTAATCTAATTATCTTTGAAAATTCTAAGAGTCTTACAGATAAGCAAATGTATTTACATTCAATTTGCCATGATTTTAACAATCATATTACCTTATTTAATATTTAGAATAATTATATGAAACAGAAGGCTATTAGAACTATTATATGCATAACAAAATTAAAATGTAAAGAAAAATCTTGATACAAACCATGAAGGCAGTGCACACGAGGTAAAATTAATATCCAGATCCACAGTTCTTAACCTCATTCTAAATTACAACAAGCTACATCAACAAAAGGTTAATTAGAATGTACTAGATTTCCAACTAGCCCTAGGCACTGGATTAGACAATTATCCAGTTCTCTACATTGATCATTCATACATCAAAGTCCAAATTTTTTATGTATAATATATATTTTTTCTATTCCATTTAATGCAGAGTATCAGACTGTTTTGAAATTCTAGGTTAACCAACTTTTATTAAGATGTCTTTGTCTCACAGATATGGGATAAAAGCCAGAGCAGTCAGGGAGCAGACTGAACTTCTGGCATTCTTCAGGAACCATATAATGTCTATATCCTTACAAAGAGGTTTCTCCACAATGAATATTGCCCTTCTCCATCCCATTTTCAATGCCATAATCAAAGCATTTTTGTAAAATTCAAATAAAATTATGCATACTCCAGTTCAGAAAATGTAAATGCTCTTTCACAGTTATGATAGTTTTCAATGTTGCTTATCTTACATGGATTTTCCCTTTCTTCTATGTCAATAATTTCAACTCAGGTTGATTTTGCCCTCTGGGGGACATCTGGCAATATATGGAGCCATTTTTAGTTTTCACAAATCGGGGAGAAGGTGCAACTATCACCTAGTGGGTATAAGCCAGGAATGTTGCTAAACATTCTCAAGGCATAGGACAATTCCTCATCAAAAAATTATCTGGCCCAAAATGCCAACAGTGCCCAGGTTGTGAAACCTTGCTCTAAGCTAACAATATGTTGATTCATTTATATAGCTTATGTGCCTAGTCACAAGATAAAATCCAAATTCATTGAAATTAGCATACAAAATCTTTAATACTTTAATCTCTGCTGTGTCTTAGTGTTATTTCTTGTCACTCTAACTCCTCGTTTTGGATTACTTACCACTTGAAAAATCATGTATGAATCAGTCAAGGTAAGATAAGCTGTGCCACAATGAGAAAAACCACTAAAATATTAGCAGTGTAAGACTCAGGCAGTTGGAGACTCTACCACCTCAATGAGCTTCCATCCCAAATTGAGTCTTCAAGTTTCACTGAATCATGGTAAGATAATGGAACAGTGCATCCTGGCCCTTAACTGCTCTGTCCATTGGTAAAACCATGTTACCTTTCCTCACATTGGCCACATCCACTTGGCTAAACAAATCACATGACCTTATCTAACTTCAAAAGGAAAGCTAGACCTCTTAGTGAGCATTACTATTGTTTACTCCTGTACTTCTCCTTATTTCCAGGGCTAACTTATTCTTAACATTTAAGTTTAATTTATGCATCATTTCTTAGATAGTCTTCTTGATGCTTTTTCTTTCAAGACTTGTTTAGGTGACTTTCCTTGGCTTTCTTATCCCATCTTGTACATAAAGTTTACAGCATTTAATCCTTATTATTATGAAAGTCTGTTCACTAGCTTGCCTTTTCTAGATTATTGGCTCTTGATGGTAGGGAAAGTATCTTATTAATTGTTATATTCACAAAATACCTTATACATGAACTGATATAATTAAATGTTTCTTTACACAAATAAAACAACCAATTAGCCAAACTGTACAATAGAAGATAAAGGATCATTTATTTTTCTATCAAACATGAGCCTCTTGCCTCTCCAGGTAACCAATAACTCATGGACTTAAAGCTCTGTTCATATTTCCTTCTTGTTCCAGTATGAAGAACTGTGTCTCAGATCATAGCAAATGAGTTCATAGTGTCATAAAATATAACACAAGAGCATGGTAAAAATTGTATTGGATAAATTATATCAATTTTAGGGTACCCAGGGCAATAGTTTTACTTTTTTAAAAAATGTCATTACTAAGTAAAGATAAGAGACATTGTTGAGGATAGCCAAATTCTTGTTCAACCTGGATTGCCTTCAAGCAACTCAAGAGCCTTCATTTTTAACTACAAACAGCTTTCAGCATGCCCTGAAGGAAAAAAAAAAAAAATCAGGAAAACTATAGTGAATCTAATGGGTCCCAAAGAAACCTAAAACTGAGGAAAACTGAATTTTCTCCCTCTTGCAGATGCAGCTTTTCTCATATTCACTGTGCAAAATACATACTTCATCACTGTTGCAGAAGAAAACTGAGTTTCTGCATAAATTGAGACTCTCCACTGAATAAACATTGTTGTATGATTCAGTTCAGAGGAAAGGTCACTGGACTGAGACTTAAGAGACTAAAGTTCCTTCCCCAATCTTGCTAGGTTTAGTCAGGTCACTCTGATTAAGTAACTAAGACTTTCCAGAGCCTTTATTTTTTTCAGTCGTAAAAGTGGATTTATGTAGTAATAACTGGCTTACTTCAGTTACTAACAAAAAGTAAAGCTGTCTGAATTAGAGTATATTATCAACTTTAAAAAAATGGATATAAAAGTTTATTATTACTATTGATATAGCATAATTGTTAAAATAGGTCTTGAATCTTACAAGTGAAAGTTTTTTAGCTTCCAAAATCTTTTACTCTTTGAAAAACAGGCATTTTATATGTTCACTAGAAAAATTAAATAAGTATTTATAACTTGGGGAATAATATATGTTCAGTAAATGACAGATTTTTAAAAATGTATAATTCCCTAAAAATACAGCACAATAATACATTTTCAAAAAAAAAATAAATGTGTTTTATATATATGTGTATATATATATATATATACACATATATATAAAATATGTGTGTGGAGAAGTAGATTAAAGCAGAGTTAGTATTTTCCATGAAATATGAAAGGCAAGATGATTTAGCTTTATATGTGGAAATTCAGAACACCTTCTCTAGAAAAGGGAGATCAAGACTTCTGTAGCTCTGAAATATTATCCCACCATTTAAAAAAAAATCTAAGATAAATATGAATTTAATTTGAACTGAAAACAGGGATATAAATTGTATAATCACTATGCAATTTTTAAATGGAAGGTCAGAAGGAACTATTAGGAAAAGAAGGAAACATAAAAAAACAAGAGCAACAAAGAGAAACAGCACTGATGAAATGAGAATCTGAAAACTGCGAGCCCTAATTCTTACTTTAAAGATCAGAAATGAATAGTAACGCCTGTTCCATGTCTACTGTAGGAAGCAGTATTACATGGTGATTTTAAGAGTGGGGACTATGGAACCCAGCTCTAGCATCAAACAGAACTACGCCTAGTACATAATAGGGACTCCAAAAATACTAGCTAATACTACTATCGATATCTCTGTCTTATGATTTAAAAAATCCTGATTAGCCTACAAACAAACAAAAAAGAGATCTCTGCTGTTTACTCTCAAACCCCAGGTTTCCATCCTCAGGAATGGCAGGATGAGGCAACAGAGATAAAAAGATCAGTGGATCTGTTTGCTTTCCAAGCCTGATGGGCTTGCATGGGAGGCAGAGTTTGGTATAGGATTTCAAAATCTCGTCATTAAATACAGTGGTGGTTCAAAAGTATTCCAGGTTCCCTATGATTGCAACTACTCAGTAAATATTAAACAATCAATAGACTGTTCACTTCCTCTCTTCTTTCTCTCCCCCATGGACAAAATGCAGGGGTTTGTTGAAGCCTGCTCTCAGAAACCCACTGACCTGAGTCCTCTCTTCATTTTGGAAGGTTTCACCCACTGTGATGTGTCAAAAAGATGAACATCCTACAGAAATGAATGTATGAATCCAGTCTTCTCTTACTACAGTCCATGTATCAACTATTGTTTTTCACCCTGGGATTTCTCTGTATTAGCCTTTTTGTCCTTTACTTTCCATACACAGATATCAAGCTGGAATTTACCACCTCATACGATTCATAATAACTTAAATGTACTTTGAGGGAAATCAAAAGTAGGAAAAATAGGATCATGGATTATTTGTTAATTTGTATCATTTATAATAAAATATAAAAGGGAAAATTGTTTTTCCTTTACTGTTCCATATTAATTTCAAAGTATAATTTGGTGAATTACATATCCAATGAAATTTGTATTTTATTCATCACCCTTCTGAAAGTAAAACCAGATCAAGGTTGGCAAATTTTTTTTCTATTGGATCAGACAGGAAATATTATAAGCTTTGTTGGCCACATGTAATTTTTGTTGCATTTGTATTATTCTTTATTTCATTTTTGTTTGTTTGTTTTGTTCTGTTTTGTTTTGCAAACACTTTAAAAGTGTAAGAAACATTCTTATCAAGTAGGCCATAGGGAAAACAGGCGGATGCTGAATGTGGCCCTCAGGCCATACACTGCTGATTCCTCAATGAGACATCATATGCACTTTAAAATAAGCATGCTGAGGGTGATGATGCAGAGGAAGTATCTTTTCTTACTGTCCTTTTGATACTGAAAACAGTGACGATGCAGAGGAAGTGTCTTTTCTTACTGTCCTTTTGATACTGAAAACAATCAGTGCAAAAAAATGAGAACTTTTAACATTTTTCTGCCATTGAAAATACATAATAATCATACTTGAATTATACACACACTGAGGTGCGCAGCCTCTAAGATGGCTCCCGATGATCTCTGCTTACTGCCACTCAAATTCATGGGTAGTCCCCTCTCCTAGAATGTGGACTGGACCTACTGACTCACCTCCAAAGAACAGAATATCACAGAAGAGATGGTAGGTATGTCAATTCTGAAATTAGGTTATAAAAAGACTGTTCTTCCATTATGGGTATCCTTTCTTGTTTTCTCTCTCAGCTCACTTGACCTGGGAGAAACTAGCTACCGTGTTGTGAACAGTTCTAGAGAGAACTGTGGTAAGGGACTGTGTCTCCAGCTGACAGTTATCAAGAACTTGAGCCTCATCAAGATACAGAGAGTCAGCTTGGCAGGGGAGCCTCTCCCAGTCCAGCCTTGAGGTGACTGCTGCTCTGTGGTGGTAAATTTTATGTGTCAACTTGGCTGGGCCATGGTACACAAATATGTAATCAAATATTACTCTGGATGTTTCTGGGAAGGTGGGATATTTTGGATGAGAGTAACACTTAAATTTGGTGGACTTTGGTAAAGCAGATTACTCCTGACAATGTGAGTGAGCGTCATGGAATCACATGAAGGCCTTAATAGAAGGCTGTTCTCTGGGGTCAACAGAGAAGGGTTCACTGGAAAAAGGGAGCCCTATGGGTACAAAGAGTAGAGCATTTGTTGTAAAGTTTAGTCCAAATTTTTTCCCTTTTGACTACTATACACTTTGACAATTTTTTGGTCACTTTAATGTATCTTGTGTGTGTGTGTATTTATATACACACACACAGATATATTTGTTTGTCATCTATCAGTACATATTTATAAAGGCAGGAGAATTTCTGGGGCTGTTCTCTGCAGCCAAGTACACAGGGTCATTGGTTTAATACAGCTAAAGGAAAGGAAATAAAGCAATTTCCCACATAAGTCTCTCACCATCTTCAACAACTACTGAAAAAGACCCAATGGTTTACCTGGCTCCTAATGAATAATCAGGTGAATCTTCTTGGGAACTGGAATTAAATCTACCTCAAGAGAAGGAGAGTAGAGTAATCTCCGCCTAATCTAGAGACTACAGTGGAATTCCTCTGACCCTGAAGGAAACCTGAAAACAGCTAAAATTGACAATGGTCTCTGACAACAATTTATATGTAACTGTGTACCTCAAAGTAGAAACGGAAATGGGCTGTAACATAGATAGACCAAGCTCCCCAGTGGTTCAGGGATATGTCTGCAAAATCTTTAGTAACGTAATGTAATGCAGCAGAAGCTTGAGCCACCAAAATGAGTTAGCTATGGATTAGGGTCCATGTGGGATCAATAGAGGCAAACGTACAATTATTAGAGGATGAAGCACACAAGAAAAGGTAGAACAAAGCAAAACAAAAGCTCCTCCTCAAGATGAGCCTTTATATCAAAATTCCAAACCCCAAGATGGAAAACAAAGTTTAAAAGAAACTGTGTAAACATGAAGCAGATTACTTTGCTCCAAATGAAAAGGAAAACAGAGCATTCTAAAATGGCATTACAGTAGTATAAAGAGAAAAAAGGAATAATATTTACAGAGGAGAACAGGAAATTAGAAAGCAAGTAGAGGCAGAAATTATATTAGTATAGATGGATATAAAAATAATTAATTAGAAAACTTTCAAATGAAAAACTTAGTCTCTAAGCATATAAAATTCAATAGGTGTTTATAAACTCTGGATGGAAGATTTGATGAATAAAGATACAGCTCTTAGAGATGTAACTAAATATGGCACAGAGAGCCAAAAATAATGTATATATAAAAAGCAATATATTGAGGGAAAATCCTTATGTCTGATATTTTTTTCCATAAATGGTTAGAAGAGCCCATGGACAGTTACTTCTTTTTTGTTTTTAAGAGAAATTGGATTTATTTGGGGAGATACACCTTCCATAGACAGAGTGTGGGTTGTCTGAGAACAGCCCCAGGAGACACATATTCCATAGACAGAACACAGACCATCTCAGGCCAGTGAGGCGTCTTTGTCTGTCTGTCATGCATGCCTAGGAGTTGTGTAGAGATTATATAACTGATACATTTGGGAAGAATAACTGAGCATTCTCTGCTGAGCTTGGCCCCTCTTTCCCTTGGGGATCAGATGTTTCAGGAAGTCAGAAGTCTCCTGTTTCTTTAAAGGCTAGCTCACTTCCTGCCATAAAAACAATCTTGCCTTAAGGTCAACACTTGCAGGTCCAGATGGGGAAGTGTGCTTAATTCTGCAGTTAAGTATTTGCAGATCCACTTGATTAACATACCCGGTCATGTCCTCCAGCCTGGCTAAAATCAATAATAGAGGAGTTCTTAAGTTACCATGAGCCATTCTTGTTTTATGTTTCAAATATTTCAGAACTGAAGCAGGGAAAATGGGTGCTACTTAAGAGAAACCTGCCAGAAATCCCAATACTTGCACGGATATTATGCATATGTGTATTTAGATTGTGTTTCTTTTTTTCTCTGCTTCTCCACTTGACATTTCCCTTCATGAGTAAGTCTGTGCAGCGGGCTGGACGTGTTGGACTTTCGGTGGGCTGGAATAGCATATGTCAGACCG
This sequence comes from Camelus ferus, assembly GCF_009834535.1. Lineage (NCBI taxonomy): Eukaryota > Metazoa > Chordata > Mammalia > Artiodactyla > Camelidae > Camelus > Camelus ferus. Next base: position 23,770,517 of record NC_045697.1, read on the forward strand.
TTTCTGGCAGCTGTGTCCATTTTTCCTGAGAACCACGGGGACAGACCTGTCAGTAGTTTGATTATTCTTCCTGTTTGACAAGTAAGACCACAGGGGACATGACAAAGTTTTGGGTACTACAGGATCATCACTGTTTGGATCGTATAAACCCATCACCTTCTGTTAGAAAGGATTCAGTGGAGTCCTTTATTTCTCCATGTTTGACAAATGGAATTTTCTATGAAAGGTACATGGATTTTTTATAGTCTCTGAGCCTTACTCTCTTCATGTATTAAAACAAATTCAGAGTAAGCAATGGGTATTCAAGCAAGAGAAAATAATTCATTGAACTATGAACACAGCAGGGATTCCCCAAAGACAGCACCCCTTATTGTGTGCTCTGAGATTTTGTATTCATATACCAGCCTAAGCACAGTAGAATGGATGAGTCTGGCCCATGCTGCCAGCCGGACAATGGCTCTGTATCCCTAAAATATCTTCACAAATAAAAGCCTTCTTATATAAGGAAACCCATATGAGATGGATATTCAGCACAATCATAGATATATCAGCTTTTGATATATACGTCATCTATGTGATGCCCTCTATGCTCTCCAAGGCATCTGTCAGCTTCTCTCGCTTATCTCTCACATCCCAACTCTACTTACCCACAGCTTAAAAATCAGTTTGTCCTTAGTTAGGCAGCAGACCTCTTAAAGCTTAACACTAAACCTCAAACTTAGCTTTCTCCCTGGACAGTTGGTTCTGATATGTAGCTGTCACTCTAATTGTATCTTTGGTCCCAGACCAGGTTTGCAAGGAAGAAAATGTAGCTATCTGTGTCAACCACAGAAAGCTGTTGAGCTTGCTCTGAAATATGTGCTGTCGTTAAGGCAAAGCCTTAATGTATAAACTAATTAATGTGAGAGTTATGGAAATGGAGATAAAATCACCTACAGACTTGTCATGAACATTTTGGTTTTCATTCACTGTCTCTTTAGTAAGTTTAACTGATGGAACTCCACAATGTCAGGTGCTCGGCTTCATCATATGGTTTTCTTTTTGTCTGCTCCAAAATAGATAATAGGAAATGATGATACAATCAGGGGGAAAGCATAGGTAATGGCAACTTAAAGCCAAAGGGTAAGTATAAACTCTGGAATTTGAGTTAAACAACCTAGATGCAAGATATATATAGCTCTCAACACAAGTATGCATGTCACTAGTCTTAAGGCAAAGTTAAGGAAAAGTAGTTTACAGCAATCTACTTACTATGTTCTATCTTATCTTTCTGTTTTCTATGATTAATGTATGAACTCAGAACTCACTTTCTTGAGTACAGGGCAGAAGCTAAGTATAGTTAATTAATTCACTCAGGTATTCTCTATGTATTTCTCTGTCCAAATTTTCCAATTATAAGGATATGAGCCTTACTGGATTTAGGGACCATCTTAACATACTATGGCCTCATCTTAACTTGATTCCATCTGCAAAGACATCATTTCTATATAATACCACATTCACAGGTTCTGGGTAGGTATGAATTTTCACAAGACATTTTTAAACCTAGTATGAGTGGTATACAAAAACATTCGGAACTATGAGAAGTGCAAATGACCACCTTTAAATCATCATGACTTACTCTTGTACCTCCTGCACAGGTATGAACATAAAGGATGGACATTTTTTGAACTTCAGCACAATGTCTTTGAACCAGTATCTAACTCCCACAGTGTGATTTTGAGAATCCTCATCAAAATTAGCACAAGCAGGAGGATGCACTTTTACAAGGCTTCATAAGTGACACTGCTGATGGGAGAAAGGCAAAAGGAAGGGAAAATGGCTGATGTCCCATGGTGGCTAAGAATACCTATGTCAGAATTACTCTTTAGAAGCTTTCAGAAGTTGTTGAGAAGATTCTGAGATAGAGTGAAGTATGGGGAGGGGGCTATATGTTCATCAATAGAAAGTGGGTAGAGTGAGGTGATGATAGAAAAATACGTTACAATAGATGAAAAATATATTCCCAAAGAAGGAGGAGAAAAAGGACTTTCCTCCTAAAGTCCTCTTTTTACAACTAAACAAAAAGGAAAACAAAACCCTAGACCTAACACAACAAACAAGGACACTGAAAAGCAGAAATAAGAAGGTACACTGTGCACTGCCTAGAGTTCTCCCTATTTGGGGAACCGTATAACAGTGAATTCCCTGGATTTTGTTTTCCTCTCTTATATCCTGGACAGAGAGCTCTAGAAGATTCTAATCCAGAACTGTTATCTGGCACAGACAAAAAAAAGCTTCAAGAAAGGCTGTTGCCTCTAGCCAAAAGACCTGGAAGAGGGTGGCCTGACAACAGAAACCCTTTTTGGCAAGACCTGTCCTACTTCAGCCAAACACAGATGGAAAAACTGCCATGTCCTACCCTAGCAGTTGTAGCAGGGCTGAGAAGAGAGCTGATTTTCTACTTTCCCTACCCACCTTGCATGGAAGCAGGCAATGGCTTTTCTGATCTTCTATCCTCTGTTCAGTGGAAGCAGGTGGTGCTCCTTTTTCTCTGTTAAGGTGGTGTCTGCCCCACAGTGGGGCAAGGAGTTAGCCCTGAATGCTGAGATTCCACCCCATCCTGCAGCAAAAAGGGGATTAGCCATCCCTGTGCTTCCCTCCTCCTCAGTGTTGGCTCAGTGGGAGCTTTTATAATCTGACTCAGGGAAACAGGGCAGCATGGTTGGTGCCCTATTTTCACCAGGAAATAGCCATCTGAACTTCCACCCCAAGGCAGTGGGAGTCAGCTCTCACCACTTCTGCTGGGTGGTATAGGTAGGGCCCACTGGGAAGCTTACTTACACAAACCCAGCTCTGGCTTGACATACTTCAGCAGGGAGAATGACTGCTAAAAGAGGAAATTAAATACTATTCAGAGTCTCATAATATGCACTGCTGAATAGGCTTAATAGTGGAAATGTCAGAGTACAGAATCAGTGAACTCAAAGACTTATTCAGGTTTGCCCAATCTGAACAGCAGAGAGAAAACAGACCCCTCCTCCCTCCCCCTGCCAAAAAAGGAAACCCCACAAAAATTAACAGTATTTAGAACCTGGGGGACAATAATAAATGAGATACGTTTGTATCAACAGACTCCCACAATGAAAGAAGAGACAGAGTGAGACTAAAAGAGTACTTAAAGAAATAATGTCTGAAAATTTTCCAAACTTGTGGAAGGACAAAATCTACAGATTAAAGAAACCAAACAAGCCTCCAAAAGGATAAACTCAAATAAATTCATGCTCAAAAACATAATTAAACTTAAAAAAATTGAAGACAAAGAAAATGTCTTGAAAGCAACCAAAGAGAAATGCTGCATTAATTATAGTGGAACACCAGTCAGAATGATGGCAGATTTCTCATCTTCCAGAAGGAAGTAGCAAAATGTTTTTCAAGTAGTGAAAGAAAAGAACTGTCAACTGTGAATTCTGTAGAAATATTCCTGAATTCCTAAAAATATTCTTCAAGAATGGACAGGAAGTAAAGTAATTGTCAAAGGAAAACTAAGAGAATTTATTGCTAGTTAATCTACTAAAAAACAGCTAAGTAAAATTCTCTAAACAGATAGGAAATGATAAGGGAAAAGAACCTGAAACTTCAGAAAGGAAAGAAGAATATTGGAATGGGTAAAAAATAAGATCAAATATAATAAATTAAAAGAGCAATGGCCTTATAAATGCCATATTCTTATTGCTAGTGCAAAATATGTATTTCTCCATAATATCAGTATACTATATATGTGTGTGTAATTCTGGTTGCTGATTATAGTACATATAGGCAAATAAAAACATAATCCAAACAATCTAGGTTTCATGTAAAAATTCAACACAATTAACCCCATTTATCTGTATATAATTTTTCTAATTTTCCAAACCTTTAGAACACAGGCCCAAATAAGAACTGAATGCAAAGACTTTGAACATTGCAAATAGCTTTTCATATTCTTTACTTTATATTGAAATCCTTACCATTTCACATATGAAATTTTTAATAGACTCCTATTTGAATTGCCTTACCAAACTCCATCACCCTGGTTTTAAATATCCCAGCATGTGGGTTCTGGCCGTCAGAAGTCCCACTGAGACGGAATGAATTACTCAAGACCCTGTGGAAAAAGTCAAGAGAGGGAGAGGGAGTCGGGAGCCAACTCAAGGAACTTCTCAAATGCTCCCTTATTTATTGAGTACAGTCAAAGGAGGAATGCAGGAATTTAGGGAAGGACAGGGTGTGATCACAATGAGTACCAGGGCTTTGTTTATTGTTGGTGTTTGGCTCAAGGTCAGAAGACCCTGTTTGGTAAATCATGTTCCTGTTGAGCCTTTCAGCTTATCAGAATCTTAACTTAATGAGAATCAGCTGCTTAACAACATTTTTCTTGGACTCAGGCGGCTGTGCCTGTGTCTTAGGTTGCCCCCCTCAGGGGATCCTACCCATCATTGGCTAACCAGCCTCCTCACCTCTGAGTCTGCAGCTTTTTATAAGTTGTTTATCACTCCAGCCCAAGGCTATTTTGGGGATAGAAGACTATCTAACAGCAGGCACGCCCAGCGTTTATAGCCTGGGTCATTGCTAAAACCTCAAGGCAGTTACTAAGCACATTTTCTTTAAGGAGATAAGTGGCTGGGATCTGTTACAATTTGTTAACCCAGTCATGGGCTCCCACACCAGCAAATAATAAAGAGAAAATTAATGGAGGCTGAAGGATGGAGTAGGGGTAGAGATTATTAGAAGTTAGTATTCCATTCTCAACAGAAAAAGGAGGGAAAAAAAGTTAAAAATAAAAGCGAAGTATTATTATACCATATTTATAAACTACTAAAGGGGACAGAAAAAAAGATATTTTGAAAAGATTTCTATTTAGTAAAAGCTTATACACAAGTATGTTTGGTTAATTCTAGGACTGTTTCATAAAAGGGCAGAATTAGGGGGTCTGTCTTTGAGAAAAATGTTTAAAGAATTTTAGGCCCTTCATGTTAGCGCAATTATTATGGAATAGCTAAAAAAAAAACAGAACAAAACAAAATCAAAAGTACACACAAGCATAAAATTGGAAATGATAAGCACATAGGATAGCACACAATAAAAACCACTATGACCTTATGAATAGAAATTGTTTTAGACAAATTTCATTTCCTTCCGTGACAGTTAAAAGTCATGTTGCTCAAGCCAAAAATAATATATGTCACTTACCTGTGCTTCAAGGAAGTTTTTTTATATCTGCACTTGTATTTTTTTTTTAATAAAAATACATGATCCTTCATTATTGATTCCCAACCTTTTAATATAAAAAAATAAAAAGAGACTATATAAAAAAGTTGAAGTTTATTTTCTATTGATTGTAAAAATACATACTACCAAAAAAACCCTTCTATTTCAGCAACACTCTGAAAAAAATTACAATTTTATTACACACTACCATACCTATAGCCTTGAAAACTATGTCCTTTATTCTTAAAAAACTTTATTAAGTGGAAATATTTACCTAGGTATAAGCCAGTAAAGTATTATATATACTTGTTGTTGTTGTTGTTGTTGTTGTTGTTGTTTTACTTTCATGTCAAAATGTCTTTATATGGGGTTGAAATTAGAAGAGAAGTCTGACCTGGAGGGGAATGTTTGCAGTATACCTACATGTTGGTGGTGGTAGAAACCCTGAATGGGAAAAAAATCCCCAGGAGACACCAGGATTTCTTTCCAAAGAAGAAAATCTGAGGAAAATGCAACATTTTAAGAACAAGCAGAGAAAGAGAAGAAGCTTTCAAAAGAGATTATTTGTTATAGGCCTAAGGATATGGTTTTGTAATCTGAGGATGCAAAATGCCATTGGAGGAGTATGAAAGCCTAATACTGAGTTGTGACAGTTTACAAAATCTTAGACATTTGTAGTGAGCTTTCAATATTATAGAGCTGCCAGGTAAGCACTGTCAAGCAGGACCATAGTCAACCATCTATTTGAGGACCAGCCTTTAGTCAAAGTGGATTTTTTTTTTTTTTTTGCTTTTGAGGAGTGCACTCATGTAACAATAGGGAAATATAAAAACATTACACCTACTTTAGAAGGAGAGTTGGAGGAGCCATTTGAAAGTTCATGTTTTATGAAGTGAGCATATAACATACTGCTTGCACAGAAAAATCAATGACAGATTTTAGTTCAGTTCAGGATCAACATTTACGACATAAAAACCAAACCAAAAACTTGTGTGTACCATGCTCTATGCTGAGCTAACTCAACTTCTTATCACTCACACACACACAAACACACACACACACAAACACACACACACACACACACACACACACACAAAGACAAAGAAATATCACGTATTCGCCTATAAGGGATGTATGTAAATTCTTCCCATGAGGGTATAGAATATCGTATTTAAGTTTCATCAAGACTAATAGTCTCAAAAATGCTATTTAAAATATATTAGGATTTCATGTAAACTCCCCTTGGGTATATTTAACAGAAGCTGCTAAATCTGGGATATGAGAATTTGAAAACTATTTTTCACACTTTATTTGGTATCTTATTTTTTGCTCTGCTAGACTGCTAACAAATAGTTATGATACTCATTTCAAGAGTAACTTTAGAAGCTAGTTGTTTTTTGATTTATCTTTTTGAATATAGCCCAGAGCTTAGAAGATATATTCCTCTGGTCAAAACCATCCCTTTGGGTAGGATTTGATCAGAAGGACAGTGAAAGATCTTTCCACTGATTAAGCAGTGTGCGGGAAATCCTTACCACAGGAGTCTCTTGCCTGGACACAATCTTTAAAAAGTGGAGATGAAATGCACAAATATGGGAGAGTTAGCTGAGCATAGAGTATGGTACACACAAGTTTTTGGTTAAAAAATGGAGATGAAATGCACAAATATGGGAAAAAACACTGATGTTTTAATTCTGAAGCTAATATTGCTTGGAAGAACACACCCATGCACACACGCATACACACACACACACACTCACAAGAGTTTATGAAAAAAAGTGCTGACACAATGAAGCTTTGTGGAGAGAGCAGGGAAGGCTCCTAGGCAGTTCCTTCAATGACTTGAGAGCCAGGAAGAGGGACTGGCTTTGGCTTTTATTGAAGTCAGGGCTAGGGCTGGGGTGAGATCTCCTGCGTGCACACTCAGGTCAGGGCAGGCATGGTCCTGCCAGTCCAAAGGATGGAGCGCCTGGGCTAACATACTGGCCTGCCTCGCTGGAGGAAAGGCAGTGGGGAAAAGGGCTGAGTGAAAGCTGCAAGCTGTCAGCAAACATCAACCACGGAACAGACTCTATCACACCACCACAAAAGCACGTCCTCACCTCTTCTTCTCCATGTCTTAAATCCCAAAGGGGCAGGCCTTCCTGGGGGGGGAAGCCTGCCACGGCCCAGCATTACTTACAACTGGCTTTACTTATCTATTGTGTTAACTTTCTATTGCTGTATAACAAACTAACAGAAACAGGATTTTAAAACAACATATATTCATTATCTTACAATATCTAGGAATCAGGAGGCTGGGCCTTATTTTTAACAGAGTTCGGTGCTCAGGGTCTCAGAGAAGTGATACAGGTATAGAGATAGCAAAGCTGCATTTCTTTCTGGAATTTGACATCCTCTGTCAGCTACTGACAGTGAAGGTGCTGCCACAAATCTTCACCAGCAATGAAAGCCAATACGCGCACCAACAGAGCAGTCCAGGTTAGGAGAGAAGGAAGGGACCTCACAGCAGTATTAGTTGGGGGTACTTGAAATACAAACATTACTTACTTCATCTGATTAAAATTTAATATGCAATAACATTTATTGGGATCAGGGAATGGATGAGAAGTAAGAATCAGAAAAAGACTGCTTATTACTGTTAATATTATTCCATTTTTTAATCCCAAGATTGTGTGACCAAGGAAGAATGGGTTAAATTAGTTTTTAAGAAAAGAAATATATTAAATGTGAGATCTAAATTATAGCTATTGGTTATTTGCATATACCAGGTTCACTTAATGCTCTTCCCTGCATAGTCTTTGGCACAGGTGCAGGTCCCAGGTATTTTCTGTGCTGCTTTCACTGGTAGCATAATGTCATAGCTAAGGCTGAATTTTTACGTGGACAAAGCACTGAAGAAATTCGTCAGGTAACTGAGATATAAATCTTACTGGATTTTGGATTATGAAAAAACAAACATGCATAAGAAAGAACACATTCAAATCTCAGCTGCTGGGAAGGCCTCTGTTCTCTTCTGTTATTTACTGGGATATCAGATGACAGTGTGATCTAAGCTTAGTTATGAAAAGTTAGTCTTGGTTTCCTCATCTTTAAAATAGGCATCATATTATCTGTTAGCTACACTTAGTGCTACTGCTTGTCCTGGATACTCTTACTCCTTGTCTGGTTACAAATCTCTCTTCTGGGAAACACATGTCAATTTACTGGAAGTGACCCACAAGGGCTCATGACCCAGGTCTGCCCAGCAATATTACCCAACCTTCCTGCCACAGTAATTAGTTTATGAACTAATTACTAATTAGGCATGTTACACAAATTGTCCAAGCAAAGTCCCATGGGGGCTTTTCTGCCTAAGCCTTAAGAAGATTCTCTTTGCACAGGGTCATTACAATGTCAGGATGAAAGTCAATGCCCACCATCATGTCCTCCATTGGAAGAGAGTCTATTTAAGGAATTCAAATAAAAGGATCCCTAAAGATACTATTTGAGCCTTGAATCCAGCAATGAAGCCAAAATATCTTGGATTTTTGAGCTACTTGAACCAACAAATTTACTTCAGTGCCCAAGCTAACTTGAGTTTTAACGCTATGTTAATAGCACTACGTAATACAACCTCACCTCCTGTTATATTGACAAATGCACATTTAGCGCCTCATAAATAGAAACACTAAGCATACATTAGTTTCCTCATACTGGATACAGCCTTGAAAGTAGTGTTTTTAAACTGTTCAGAAGAATAAAATATACAGTATAACCTTTTTATCCATACAAACCATATTGATTTTTCCCAATGCATGTTGTTATGCCAAAGGTGAGTATGTTAGTTTTACATGAAGAGAAGCAGTCTGCATGGAGCAGTGTTAGGCCTGACACTTTCTGTGTCACGTGTTTCATTGTTTTCTGCTGAAAAATTGAGTGAATAAGGCATATTCACAAGCACAAAGAGAGTTCATCAGGCTGTGAACTATGTTTCTTCAGTGGTTTTGCTGTAGTGAGAATGATTTTCAGAGTCCTAACGTGTGAGATGACCGACTGACTACATCAGAGAGGCTGTGAAAAGGAGTATAAAAAGGAGAAATAAGAACTAAATATATCAGCCCTACACTCCTTTTTTTCTTTCTTCGACGGTGGTGGGGGAACGGGGGTGGATGTGGATGAGGACACAATGCATTTTTTAAGTGCTGTGTTTCTTGAAATACATCAAAGAAGCTAAGAGAAAGCAGAAAACTCCAAATAGACTTCAAGAGAGTCTTTTTTTCTATTAAAAACATCGGAATCTATAAAGGAAATAAAAGAATTGCATTAGACTTAAATGATCTCAGAAAAGTGTCAGAAAAACTGACAGGTAAATGATCATTACAATCTATCATTATTTTATTTTTTTTATTCTCTTTAAAAAAAAAAAACAAAAGTAGGGAAATGGCCGACTTTAAGCCCATTCCAGAAAAGCCACAAAATTGTATTTTCCTCCTATTATCATGTATAGAGAGTATCTTTTATGCAATCAATTCTGTAAGTGCAAATCAATAGCACAACGGATGATTTCACTCAAGTGACATTCACCGTGAACCTATTGCGTGCTAGGTGCCGGGCTAGCCTCTGCATGGAAGATAAATTATGACATAGCCCCTGGTCTCAGGGAGCTCAAAGACAAGTAAATCTAGATAACTTAGGACAAGAAAAGAATTACTCAAGAAACATGCTCTGTTCCAGATGTGCATGTTCAGTATTATTTATTGAGATTACACCATGGAGGGCCAGACTACTCAACTAGAAATTTAGAAAATATTTAGTCTTCCAAATGTAATCATTACTTTAATCAGGCATTGGATCTGGAAAGTAATTTAGTAGATACATTTTGAAATCTTTTACTTGATCCTTCTCTTTGTTCTAGGGAAGCTGCTAGCAAAATATTGCCTTACACATCCAGAAAAGCAAGCATGGTCTGCAATCTGCTTCTGATCTCTGTACTCTGCCCAAAAGGGAGGACTAGGACTGCATGAGTACAAGAAAGAAGTTAACAATTGATTATTGACTTGCTTTCTTCATACCAGATGTGCTGGTGTTATAAAGAATGGCCCTCATTATCTAGTGTAAGTACTTGATGTTAAGTCATCATTGACCTGCATTAACTCCAACACCAGGAAGCTGAGCTGCACAGAAATACCCTGTGAATTGAAAATTATCTGTAGATTATGGTTCTTCCTTTGCGCCTACACAGTTCACCAGGATTAGAGGTTTTTTTTTCCTACATTTGCATGATTATGAAGTATGCAGGTGGAGTTAGATTTTTCTTTTACCCCAAAGAAAATCAGAATTGTATGACCAATATCTTACCTTCAACTGCCTTTCAATACCTACTTCTTTGTCAGCCACATGTTATAGTTATTTTCCCTTTATTTTCTGTGCACAAGATACAAGCTGAGGGCAGATGCCATGTCCCCTGCTTAACATGGCAAAGATCATTAGCAATCAACAAGTGCTCTTTTCCTTGAATGAAAGAATTTGGGGTCTCGCCTTTCCTAAAATGTCAAGTATTAGATGCAGAGGAAAAGGAAACAATCTTTTTTTTCTTTTTTACTCTTACACTAGTTAGATATATGCATCTAATCAGACTTGTTTGGTTACTAGAAAATTTCAAACCATATAAGTTCTTCTATATGCAATTAGTTTATGTATACTTGTATCCATGCTAAAATTATAAAAAAATATTATCTTACATTTGTTTCAGTGACTGTGTATTCAGTCTAACAGTATTAACACTGTTGTAGAATCTTATCTCATATATAACTTTATTCAGTGATTTATAAGGTTATATATATGCATGTGTATGTTTGTATTCCACTTAGATGGAAGACAGGACATCTGTCTGTAGAGAACATGAAAGCCCAGTTTAATGAACACAGAGGAAGTGGCTGTCTTATTTCAGAGAGGCTTTCTGCTTCTTGACCCTGGACCCTCATGAAGCCTGGCTTCCTCCTTGTCCTTGTGTTTCCTGGACAGCCTGTATCCTGTCAACAACCAAGATGTTATTCTTAAATTAATCTGAATTGTCTTCAATGGTTGCATCACCTTGGTAACAATCTTCCAAATGCAATTTAATAATTTAAGAAATATTGATTGAGGACTTATTTTATATTCTGTACTATGGAAGGTCTAGGTATGCAGAAAGGAAATTGACCCTCAATTAATTCATTTTGTAGTAGAGAAGGTGGGCATTCAAATAGGTAACTTTAGTATATGCATGATGTGGTGAAAAATGACATAAACTCTTCTACAGGCAAATAGGCAAGTGCTTAATAAAAACTGAGCTGCAGGGGGCAAGTAGAGGTAGAGTTTAAAGGAGAGTAGAGATGCTACATGAGTTAAGTTTAGACAAACAGCCAGACTTAATAAGGCAAAGGGTGAAAGAAGGAGGTTATAGGCAGAGGGAATAACAAGAGTACGGACATTGAGTGTGAAATCCTACACTTTCTTATTATTTCAATAATAGTTTTGTAGCACACACTGTGAACTTGCCACTATTCCAAATGCTTTGGAAGCAGCAATAAAAAAAAAAATCATTCCTTTCTCCATGATATTTATACTTTTGGAGGAGAATATATATATTACATAATAAAATAAACTATAATACAATATATATAACAAAATAAGTGAACAAAGAAAATAGTTCCCAAACCTTATAGCATGCGTCAGAATCACGTGGAAGGTTGTTACAACAGATTGCTGGCCTTTATTCACCACATTTCTGACTCAGTAGGTATGTACTGAGGGCTAAGAAGTTTCATTTCTGACAAATTCTCAGGTGAGGATAATGCTGCCAGTCTGGCCATCATACTTTGAGAAACACTGATGAAGTATATTAGATAGTGATAAGTGCTATGGAGACAAATAAGTCAGGCGTGTAAAGAGAGTTGTAACATTAAATTGCATGGTGAGGCAAATTTTCTCTGAAAAGACCTGAAGAAGGGAGGAACCTAGCTATGTGGATATCTGGAGAAAGAGCATTCCAGGTTATTTACTTAGTGTGAGATGAGAGTCATTGTCGGGCTTTAAGCAGACATGTGGCATGATCTTGACATGACCTCCTCTTTGAAACAAGATTACTCTAGCTGCTCCACTGAGGATAGATAGAAATGAAAGGAGGCAGAGAAATGAAATTAGTAAGGAGTCTACTGTGATAATAACATTAGCAAGAATGATGGAGATTTGGACCTGAGTGATAAATGTGGTACTCATGAAAACATGGCTGAAGTAGAGAGAGAGATATTTGAAGAAGAGTCTTCAGCTAAAATAATGGATTTAATTTGGGATATGAAAGAAATAGTTAACAATGATTACTAGAATTTGGTTGTAGCACATAGAAAGATGGTTTATCATTAACTGAGGTTGGAAGGACCACGGGAGAAGGGGGATTAGGGAAGAAGATCATGAGCTCAGTTTTTGACATGTTCAATTTGAGCTCCTTACCAGTAACTCTGGTAGGGAAGCAGAGTAGGAAGTTGTATTTAAGGATCTGGAGTTCAGGGCAGAGCTCAAGATACAAAGTTGAGTGCTGTGACTGACTATGTGTGTTCACAAAGGGAGTGAGTACAGAGAGAGAAAAGATGTGATTTTAGGACTAAGCCCCAGGGTGCTGTGAGGGTAGAGAGGTGAGGGGAGGACAAAGAAAGAAGAGGAGCAACACCCAATAATGTAAGCAGAACCTGGGAGTAGATGCTGCCCTGGAAGCCAAAGGAAGAAAGTGTTTCAAAGTAGAGAAACTGAACAGGAAAATAGGCAAATATGCAGAGTTTAAGGAAAAGTTAAAAACAAAAAACATTACAATTGGCAGAATTCGTTTTGGAATTGACATGGGGAAAAGAGGAAGAAGAAAATGCTTCTGTTTTATCTTTTTCTGACACAACTGGTCTTTGTTTTAAAGACGAAACCAAGGAGTTGCAGCATATTTTCCATGGAAATCATCCATTCTGATGAGGCTAAAACTCTTCATATCTCTACAAATATAATTTATTTAATGCCCAGAAAGAATATAATGCTCTGAATACAGGTGCTAAACACAACTAAATGAAGTAGCTTATTTTCTGAGATAAATAGAATAATTATGAACATTTTTTAACATCTTAAAAGCATCCTAAAATGTTCCATCAGCAATTCTTTAGAACAATGATTCCATAGCATCTAAAAGGTTCCATCAATGATTCTTGAGAACAACCATGAAGTTAGCTTTTAAAAAATGAAAATGATAATGCACTTTGAAGGAGACCTCAGAATTATATCTTTAATAAAAAGTCATGTATTTTCACATAATGCAAAAGCAAGTGCTGACTGATATTTCCAACTGGGAAAAGTTAAATAGTATCCTATCGTCTGGCAAATAGCAAAGTGATTCTTGGTGATGAAAATAATCAGGACATATTACCTATAGCATGTGCATCTTTGAGAGGAAGGTGATTTACTTGGAATCTGTAACAGGAGAAGAGCATTTGGGGATGCAAATAGTTCTCTTCAAGATGACTGTTTATGCTAGAATATTAAGTTTCCATTTGTGGTAAATGGGAAAGCAGATGGCTAAAGAAAAATATTTTGTCAAGTTTGTAACATAAACTACCTAGTTGTAGTAAAAACGTTTTTCTCATCATTGGAAGGAGTAGAGAGTGAGAAATAAACATAAATAGTCTGATTTTTCCAGGATGGAGTTTCCCTCTGGGTTTTGAGCACTTCCATTAATTCAAATATTTCTCCACAGTTTACCAATTAGTCAATCACATGTGTAGTTAACAGATATTTATTGAGCTTCTACTATGCTCAGGCACTGTTTTTGTTGCTGTGGAGAAATAGAAAGCAATGAGACATAAATTCTGACTTCCAGGCTCTAATTACATGGTAGTAAAATTAAGACATGTATTTAAATTCATTCATTTCTTAATAGCTTACCCTGCTTGCCAGAAATACTAGTATAAATAATGTGCGGAGATACAAAAATGAATTAGACACTTCTACATTAATATGTAAGTGGTAGTTAATGTTAATATTTAATAGTGGTTTTTGCTGTTGAATGGAACATTGGGACAATATAAAAACAATTACTTTTTACTTTACATATTTGTGTTGTTTACTTTTTAATAGTGTATGAATTATTTTATTATTTTTATCATTATCATTAATAATGGCAACGACTGTTATTTGCTCTATGCTTTCTACATGCCAATCCCTCCTTGTATGCATTATCTCATTTAATTATCAAAACAACTCTCAGTGAATGTACTCATAGTAAACCCAACTTATAAATGTGGCAACTGAGGCTTAGAGAAGCTTATTAATTACCTTGCCAAAAACCCCATATTAAGTGGCACATATTATCCTGGTCTATTTGCCTTCAATACTCAGTTTTATCATCTACCACATACATACGGAATATAGGAAGAAGAGTTTAAGCATGAAGCAAATGGAAGGTTTTGTGGAAAAGGCTGGACTTCTGTTAGGTTGCTTTCAATTTTGGATACTATTTCAATAGAAAGTTTCAGAATATGCAAGGCATTAGTACATAGAATTTTACTGGAATGTCAAATTTTTGAACGAGGTATCTATGAAATTATATTAAAAGCTTATTTGGGATCTTGACCATGGAAAGTCTCAAAAGACAGGTAGAGGAAACAGTTTCATTTTTATTCTGTAGGTAATAAGGAGCAACAAGGAGTTACTAGTGGATTACGCTGGCAGCATTCTGTCAAATGAACCAGAGATGCTGGAGTCTGGTTGAGAGAGGAGAAGTTAAAGGTCTATTGTCATGTTATAGATCAGTGCATCAAAGTCTTCAGTGTGCAGATAAATTCCTTGGGGATCTCGTTAAAAATTCATATCCCAAAGCAGGGAATCACAGCAGAGACCCAGAGTCTCCAGTTATGTCAAGCATCCAGATGATTCCTTTGTTAATGGTCCAGAATATATTAGAACAGTGGTCTCAACCTAAGGCATTTTTGTTCTTCAGAGGACATTTGGCAATATCTGGAGATATTTTTGGTCGTCACAGCTGGGACAGGTAGAGGGGGAGCGAGAGGGATGGAATTGCTCCCGGCACCCTGTGGGTAGAAGCCAGAGATGCTGCTAGAGGACCAAGATGGTGCTAAACTTTCTCTAATGCACAGGACTCCTCCAACAACAAAGGATTATCTGACCAAAATATCAGTACTGCCGAGGTTGAGAAACTGTGTCCTAAAATTATAACATTTGCAGAAAATCAATAGCATATCATCTTCAAAAAAAATGTTGGAAATCTTTATAAACTTAAGAAATCCTATGTTCTTTCACATGTGTTGAGAGGATATTGTAGAACTGGAGGAGAGACAAAAATTTGTAAACCCAGATGTGCAACTATTGAAGAAAATCTAATGCCTCTGACTGATTTCATGCTAACATTAAGAATTAAGTTGTGTATATTTCTCCCAAACACAATATATCCTTCTTTTCTCCTGATTGTTCTTTTTCTGTATCTTTCAAATCATTGTCACTCCCTTATACTTTTGAAAAAAAATGAAGATAAAAGATATGTATTATCTCAAAACCTATGTCTTCACTGATAAATAGATCAAATTTTACACCTAATATTTCTCCTTATTTCCTCTCTGCATGGAAAAGGTTTTCATCAGTTATTCCAGTCTATCATTTCCACATTTCCTCAAACTTACATCATTCAATTAGGATTCGGTGATTTTTTTATTCCTTATTCTCCCTTCCTTCTTTCTTGCTAACATAACCTTGATTTTGTGGCAAGGCCAGGACAATAATCATGACTGTCCAAAGCCAATTTTCACAAATGCCCCTTCCCACCATTTTTAACCCTCATGAATGGTGTCCATACACAGGACCACTTCTGATTAATGTCACTTCCTTTGAAGCTGGAGAAGTCTCTGGGAAAGTTATTGCATTCCCTGAAGAAGAGGGCAGGAGTTCAGATGTGGCTGTCTCCTTCCTGCCTTCAATGTCAATATGATGGCTGGAGATTCAGCAGCCATTTTCTTGTCATGTGGGAAGGACTTTCAAGAATTCTTGTTACATTAAGAAAAATAAATCCCTATTTGTTTAACCCACAATAAACATGTTTTCTATTTTCTGCATCAAAAAACAACTTTAACTGATGTACCTTTCCTCTCCGCCTCCTCAGAGCACGTGGCTCTTCAGTTTTCACCTAACTTTCCATAATTTTCAATCATTCCCTTTCTAGTGTCACCTTCCCAAACCTGTAAGCATGTTCAACATTCTTGTACTTCACAAAACAACATATAGCAAACCAAAATACACACATATGTATATATATATAAAACATACATACTTTTTTCTCTGAGTATTACTTAAAGTTTAAAGTAGAATTTTGCATGTGCTGCAGTTTGACAATGAATGGAAAGATAAATGCTTAACTGCCTCTTTGTTTCTTTCTTCTTCTTTTTTTTTCTTTTGAACCGAATATAGGCTTATCCAAGTTTCTGTGCCTTTATCTTGTAGTTTAAAGCTCTACATGGTAACAGACGAATCATTTTATAAGAGAACAGAAAAGAAAATATATCTTTCTCTCCTTATTATTATTAAAAAGTTATTTAAAAAAGTACCTGCAACCCCCACAGTGTATTTTCAAATGTTATATATGGAGTTAACTACATATCTCCTTTTAAGAACATTTATAAAAACTGTGGTACAGTGAGCAAAAAAGGGGGGTTAAACTCCTCTAATTTGAATTCCATTGTCAAATCTACTTTTCTAAAATCTACCTTGTCGACATTCTTTCAGCACATTTTAAAATTACACAACAATGCTTAGGTGATTGGTAAGGCATTTTCAGAATGCCACTGGCTAATCTGAAACATTTTCTCAGATCCAAAATAGCATAAGAAGCATAGCTCCCCCCTGTTGAGAAACTTACTAATTCAAGAATTGTGCAAACTCTCACAGATGCTGATGCTCCCACAGGGGACTGAGCTAGTGCTGCTACCTTTTTACTTGTGGCACCTCACGTAATTAAGAAAATTACAGTTATGCTCCTTTCTCCAAGACAGGGAACAAAAACTGTCCTTGGACTCTTTCCAAAGATAAATGGGCAATAATCTCTCATACCTTTTTTTTCTCTAGTTAAGAACATGAAAAAAACATACAGGCATTACATTTTTCAGTGCTGGTGGACACACTAGCAGAAAAAGTTTAATTTATTTTATGCCTCGTGCCCCTTATGCTCCCTCATTTAGAAAGATGTGATAATGATTATATTTACATATTTTGTCTGAGGTGAAGTATAAGATATGTATCAATGCACTCTAAAGAAGGTAGGAGGCTGGAATAAAGGTGAAAAGAAATTCCTAGAAGATGTAATGTATTATATCTATTCATAGTTATCTTTCATCTCTAAAAATGGGGAAAAGTAGAGTTCAAATTCTAAGCCTATGGGTCCACTTCAATATAGTCCAGACACAGCATGCTACCTCCATCTATTTCTTATTTGGTTCCCTAATTTCTTCAGTTTCTTGTGCTGCTCCCTTTCCATGTTGATCTTCATTCTGTTGTATCAGAGCAATTATATTAATTGCAAGGTATTCTTAGGAGCTATGCCTGTACTTACTCAATGCTCTTATTTTTAAGTGCTCAGTGTTAGCCTATGATATTTCCATAGACCTGCTTATTTATGCCTGTAAATCCACACATTTTAAAAAAGACCTTTTGCTTCTGACACACTAAGCAGAACATGTGGCGTATGTTCACTTCTACTGGTATTCCTCTGTCTGGGTTTTTCTCTTCTTTACCCACCAGAGAACTCTGAGTTGTGTTACAAAGGCAGTGGGTGGATAGAACTGATGAGTATAATTGATGAGTCTTTCTCTTCCTTTTTTTTTTAGAGAAAGAGGACAGTTTCTATGGTAAAAAGATACAGATTCCCTGAAAATCCTCATTCATCACAATTATAACCTCAACCTCCAGTATTTTGACTGAATGTACCACATCTTTCTTTATTTCACCATGTAAATCCTGCCATGCATTTAGCCATTAACACAGGTGGGCAATACATAGTAGCACTCAAGGAACAAATTATAATTTTCCTTACTCAAATTTTTATTTACATACTCATCTAGAGAAGTATTATCCTCAAAGGGAAAATACTTTCCTTTACAAGTTTATTAGTATTACTTACATGTTTTACAAGGTTATAATAAATCATGTAAGACCATACAAAAAAAAAAAAAACCCACAACTGAAATACTCAGAATCAGTAACTATACAGAAAAAATCCATAAGTAGATACTGCTCTACCTCAATCATATGCCAACATGGGAAAAAAAAGTCTGATGGGATGTAAGCAGCTCATGGAGAATTATGCTGTGCAAATGTTACCATTGGACTAGAACTAACTGTATAGAAAGCTGTTCTTATTGCTAACCAGGTTGAATCTGCTACAGTAAATGATAAAATCAGTGCCCAGAGGAGAGAGACCAAACTGGAGCTATTCATTTACTAACAAAGTGAAAATCTAGAAAAAGAAGTCAAACACTCCACTGGCAAACTATAAGTGATGAATGCAATAGGATATATACAACAAGCATTCAGACATGTTTAAAGTAGAATGGAGTATTTGGACTAACGACAGTAGACATTTGAATTAATAACAGTAGTTGAAAGGTGGGAACTTCTTTGAATAGTGTTTCCCTCAGTCTGTGAAATGGGAAAGGGCACACTTACCTTAAAGGGATATAAATTTATGTTAGAAAATGATCTTACAGGAAATTGACAACATGTCATGTACAAAAGGGTTTTAGCAGATGGGACCTCATATTTTATAAGTAACATCACTTATTATCTTTGACATAATGGTAGTGGGTAGAATATATACAATCTGTAGCACATTTCTCTGGCTCATTGGGCTAACTGTCACCCTTCTAGTATCCCTGCCAGAATTTTTGCCTTCTCAGGCTTCAATGCCAAGTAGCTAATCTGTTTGTAAAGTAATTGATATCAATTTATATCATTGTAGTTGCTCTTTTAATTTTGCCACTCTACATGCTTTTATAGTAAAATATTCAATAAATTTTGTGCAGTTTTGTTCCTAAGCTTCTTAATTATAAGGGTGTATAAACAATGTGATAAATGTGATATTTATGTATTTTTAAAAACAGCAAATTAAATTCTATTAAAGGACTTCACTTAGTAAAGTTGGCAAGGAATTTATGTGAGCTATGTTGAATGCTTTCTCTTCCTCACTTCAGTTGTACCAGAATCTTGGAACTAAAATGGCGAAGAAAGCTGGAAAAGGGCCCAGGGTTTCAGTTACTGTAAGTATTGATCTCCTTTCAAGGTTCAATCCATATGGTCCACTAAAATTGGGAGTCAAACTCTTAAAAAGGACTTGAAAAAATTTTTCTAAAGTCAAAAATACATAAAAGATAATCATGTAAGAGTTTTTCGCATCTCTCAGAGTACTACAGTCAAGCACAGTTCATCTTTCTACCACTCACCATTTTTCCACTGACCTCTTTTCTAGTCTCTAGAGATCCACCAGTTCTGGGGTCAAGACCTCCAGTCTTCAACTCATTTGCTGTTCTTCTTCTACTCTTGCCTTATCTCTCTAAGTACCTGAAAAATTTGTAACTTAAAAGCCTACATAGGGTTTTTGTTCAGAGTGGGCCTAGTCTAAACTGCTAGATTAACAAAATATCTGTTCCTTTCACTCTGGAATTAAGGAGAGTCCATATCTTAAGAAAAATCACCTGACAATTTATGGTGACAGAACAGATAAGAAATTGTGTTTTTATCCAATTGCAAGTGATGAATGCATTTATGTAAAGGGAAAAAAAAAAAAAAACAAAAACAGAACAAAGCACAAAACAATTATCTACAATAAAATGCTAATAAAGCATATTGTTACATATAGCAAGATATGTGTGCTGGCACACATAACCAGCTTATCTGTTTTCTTACATACACTATGAATTATACAACTGAACAAGCTCTCCTTTTCACATAATTTTACTTCGTTATTCTGCTCTATTTCACAGATTTTTTTTTGTTTGTTTACAAAGAGAATGGACTACATAATCAGATAAATGGATTAAATATTAGCTGTCCCTTTCACAACCAAAGGGTACTGGCAATTCACTTTAATTCTCTGAGCCTTTGTTTCTGCACCCAAAAAATAAAGATGAGAATATCCAGTTTATAGGATTGCTGTAGAGATTTTTGAATGGCTATAAACTGTGATGGTTAGAAATGCTCGAGATATTTATCACTCACCCTCACCCCTCAACAACCCATGAGGTATATTAATTTCCCCCCTAATTTTGTGTGTATGTGTGTATGTTTAAAAAAGTATTTATCCAATTCTCTCAATTCTTCTTTCAGTTTTCAAGTCTAGGTAAACTTTTAAGTATTCAAGACAAACAAAATGAGACATAATAAAATTTCTTAAAAGTAAAAATGGCTTTTTCTCTGCTTTTAAAAACTATTAAATGCTAGTTCCTAGCACTAATAGTAATTTGAGAAATGGACAGAACAAAAATTAAGAATAAGTTGCAGTAATTGATTAAGCAAATGATGATGTTAACTCTACTTACAATATTGACAGAATAAATGAGCAATTAAAACCAATATAATGGCAATGGGGAATTGCTTTCCTAACTTTCTTAATCATTTTACTGACAACAATGACTGTTTAAAGTAAGGTTATATGCCAAAATATTCTTTCAAAAATTAATAGAAAATAGATAATTAAAACAAGTTTTAAAGATGATAGGAAAGATGATACCTACAAGCACTTAGAAATGACAGAGGAATTTACATTATTACAGAATTTTCTTTATATTAAAATAATCTAATCAAAGACCTCAGCTTTTGGTAATGGTACTTAAAAAAATAACTTTATCCATTCAATTAAAAATATCTTGTATAGTCAATGACCATCTTCTAGCATTAAATAAGATAAAATTTTTAAGTTACAGAACACAATTTATTAGAAAGCTTTTTTGGATTTAAGTCCAGTGTTGTTTCCCAAGATTTATTTTTCTCTAAGTAAGCGTGATAGTAGTGACAGTTCCACAATAATGTGAATGTGTTTAATGCCACTAAATTGTACACTTAAAAATAACTTTTATGTTAT
This sequence comes from Camelus ferus, assembly GCF_009834535.1. Lineage (NCBI taxonomy): Eukaryota > Metazoa > Chordata > Mammalia > Artiodactyla > Camelidae > Camelus > Camelus ferus. Next base: position 23,791,878 of record NC_045697.1, read on the forward strand.
GTGTATTTTACCACAATAAAAAATTCAAAAGATAGAAAGCTACATTTTATTGACAAAACAGGTTATTTCCTAACACTTTAAAAATTAATGATTAACTTTTTTTGAAAAAATAAATTATTCCTTAATTGTGAGTCCTCTTTTTTTTACCCCGTTCTCATTATTTTTTCCTTATGATTTCTTGTATTTTCCCATGTTCCTTTAAAATATGGAAACCTATAATTGATGTCATACTAGAAAACAGAAGAGGAGTACTGTTCCTGTTGGGCTCTGCTATTGCCATGGCTGTGAGATCTCCCCTGTCTGGCTTCCCTACTCTATTGGAGGTTTCTGTTTATTATTTTTACAGTATCATAAGGATATTTGTTTATATCAGAGAACTAAGTCAAAATACATATTTTTTATTACTAAGACTGAATATATACATAAAATGATGTAAGAATAATTATTGTCCTTTTGGTATATACTAAATGGAAGTGTCTATACAGTTTTACCAAAAGTCATATGCAAATTGTTAAAATTATACCAGGTATAGTATCCAAAATGGATATAATCCAAATTTTTTTCAATAGTAGTACAATAACTAAATAGTGGTATATTCAAATAATGATGAACTATATAGCCATGAGAATAAACAACTATCGCCATGCCCACTAGTATTGATTAATTTTACAAACATACTATTGAACTGAAAAAGGTAGCCACAAAAAGATGCACACAGTATGATTCCATTTACTTAAAGTAGGAAGAGAGGACAAGGTTACCTACAGTGTTAGAAGTATGGAGAGTGGCTATCTAGGGAGAAGCCGTGTCTTGGAGCAGGATGCAGACACTTCGTGGGGTGTGGCAATGTTCCAGTGCTCTGTCTGGATGCTAGTTACTTTGTGAAAATTCATTTAAAGGTACATATTTCTTCATGCATGCTATATGGCAATAAGAAATGTACTTAAAATTTTAAAAGTCCTGAATTCTGTTCTATGGTTAGTATGTATGTAGCTCAAATTCTTTCAGTTTCTCTACAATTTCTATACATGAAAAAGTAAAGGGACTGGCAGTGGCAGACTGGCAAAAATCCAAATCGCTGAAGACAATAGCCACAGAAACAATAATGAAATAGCTTTCAGGAAATACCAAAACAAGAATTGAAATAAAATATTAGCAGTTTAATGATACTTTAGAATGTCTAAATGAAGAATTTTATTACACCATTAAATAGTATACCAGCATGTCAATGCAGATTTACCCACTGTCATTCCTGAGACTCTCAGCTAGTTGTGTGTGTACTTAATCAGTTGTTCCTTATTCCATTTTGCATCTTTTAAACTTTCTGTAAGGGTATTGTTTTGCTCTTTTCCCCTTTTTTTTGTGGAAAAAAATATTGATATCAAATTGTACTCTTAAAAAAAATCTGATCTTGTAAAGAAATCCACACTACTTGTTTCATCTATAAATGGAATGGGTATAGACTAAGTTCTTTATCCAGGTCACAGGCAGAGATTTTAGGTAATATTTGCCTCAGGATACATTTCCCATGGTGACTGTGATTGGAGAGTCAGCTGTGGGCTGTAAAGCAGTCCTTTTGGTTATAATCCTTCCCACATGGCATTTACCCAAGACTTTAGTTTTCAGAGGCGGCAACTATTTCCCCAAACTAGCATAGTCGGGGGCTCTCTATTACAGGCTCACTTCAGCCTTGTTTTTTGTGATCAAAAAATCTCCTGCCTTCAGGCAAAGTGGGTCTGACAGCCACTGTTGTTTTCCTAACACTGCTCAACTCCCTTCCTCCTTTTGAAGCTGTAACTCACTGTGTCTGGGGAGTAAAGTATTTTTGTCTGCCCTCTCTTCCTGGCCCTCTCCTATTTGCCCTAGCTACACAGCCAGCAGGATGTCACATTAGGTGTCCTAAAGAGTGCTAGTATTATTTTTGAGCCATTTCCATCCTTCAGAGGCAGGATTGGCTAATCAACTGAGATGAATGGGACACACTATAAGCAGAGTGATCTTAGGAAAAGATAACACTCTATGGCACAGCTGCCTTCTTCACTGTGCCCTAGACATTTAGAAGATTTAACTGCTGCTGCAAAAGAGGCTTCTAGGAAAGAAACCGTAATTCCATAGGAATTTAACTCACTCAACCATCATCTCCAATGCGTGTAACACAAGAAACTCTGAAGTGGCCTAGTGTCAAGAGACCAGCTAGGCCACCCATACTTAAATATCAGTGGAAAACAAGTCTCTTCTGCTTTCTCAGCTACGGCCAAATCTATGTGTGATGAGACCGTTTAGTTCCAAGGAGAATATTTGCATTTAACTTCTATTGAGCACTCACAATGCATACAGCACCGTTTCTAAAACTTCATCTGCATTATCTCAATTAATCCTGTGATAAAACTCTGAATTATAAAATCTTAATGTTTATTCTAGAGATGTGAAAACTGAGGCAAAAAGAAATTTAGTCACATGCCTCAAAACGTACAACATGTAGCCTTTGGAACTGGGATTCCTGGGCTGATTCTGGAATCTCCATGAAGTGTATCAATGCTTTGAGTCCTGTGCTCCTGAAATGGGGATGTGAAATCTCAATGAGACGCAAGGAAAAATCTCCCTCTCTGTATTATTCTCCTAGGGCGGCCACAACAAAGCATCACAAACTAGGTGAGTTTCAATAACTTGCCCAAGATCTTGAGATTAGTATGTGAAGCCAGGATTAAAACCCTGGTGGTCTGAATCCAAAGCCTTGTGTATTAGTTTCCTGTAACTGCGGTAACAAATTACCAAAAACTAGATGGCTAATGACAACAGAAACTTATTGTCTCATAGTTTTGAAAGCTGTAAGTTTGAAATCAAGGTGTCAGCAGAGCCATGGACCTGAAACCCACAGGGCCTCCTTGCTTGCCTCTTCCTAGCTTCTGCTGGTTTTCCATCGATCCTTGACAACCCTTGGCTGTAACTGCATAACTCCAGTCTGTATCTCTGTCATCACACTGCATTCTGTGTGCGTCTGTTCTCACATGGCTATCTTCTTAAAAGGACATCAATCATACTGGATTAGGAGCCCACCCTACTCTAATATGACCTCATCTCAGCTTAACTCATTACATTTGCAACAAAGTTATGTGTTAATAAGATCACATTCGGAGGTAGTGGGGGTTAGAATATATCTTTTCTGAGGGGGAAGAGGGTATACAGTTCAACATCAACATCATCTCCTTTATGTTCTCATAGCCCTGAATTTTAAAATATTTTAAGAAATATCACTCTATAACTTATTACAACATATCTGCTCATACGTGTTACCTGCCTATTAGAGTATGCGATGTCAACAGGTCAATAGCTACCACATCTTACATTTTGTTACCCCTTGACTATTTTTTGATAGGCTGTCATAGGAACTTGTACAATTAATATATTTTTGAATAAGTAAATGAATAATTTTGATGCATATTTGCATTAGGTACATACTGGTGCATAACACATTACTCTCAAACTTAAAAAAACATACATTTATTGTTTCAGTTTATCTGGATGAGAAATCTAAAAGCTTAAATTAGGTTTTATATTTCTTTCAATATGATTTTATTTTGTACTTACTATGGTAACTATAGACATGAGCCTCAGTAAATTGATTAGGATTTAAAGAGAGATAAGGTAGTGATCTATATGGTAGTAGGGTAAAGAGCACACCACAGTCTCAATTTTACATAGATTTCATTTGGTTAGCAATTCTTATCAGAAAAGCATTACACAAGGCATTGTGGAGATGTCAAATAAGTAAGCCACTGTTCTTGGGTTTAACATTGTCACAGCAAGAAAGCAGCATCTGAAAAGTAGAAAAAAACTAACAAACAACAAATAAATGTCATATTGGTTATACTAAGACCAGGTACTAACTTTCCTAGTTCAGTTAGTCCAATAATATTTCTATTCAGTTTTTTTTTCTCCTCTATGCTTAATTTTTTTAACATTTTTATTGAGTTACAATCATTTTACAGTGTTGTGTCAAATTCCAGTGAAAAGCACACTTTTTCAGTTATACATGAACATATATATATTCATTGTCACACATTTTTTTCTCTGTGAGCTACCATAATATCTTGTATATATTTCCCTGTGCTATACAGTATGATCTTGTTTATCTATTCTACAGTTTTGAAATCCCAATCAGTTTTAAAAACTGTTTTGTAATGTCTCTTTTTTAAACTTTTTTTAAAAATTGAAGTATAGTTGATTTACAATGTTTCAGGTATACAGCAAAGTGATTCAGTTATACATATATATTACTTTCCAGATTCTTTTCCATTATAGGTTATTATAAGGTACTGAATATAGTTCCATGTGTCATACAGTAGGTCCTTGCTTTTTATCTATTTTATATATAGAAGTGTGTATCCCAAATTCCTAATTTATCCCTCCCCACCTTTCCGCTTTGGTAATCATAAGTTTGTTTTATATATATACATGTATGTATATAAATAATAGGTAATATTCATATTCTTACTGAAAGCTGCTTAAACACTTTTGTATAGATAAAGAGAAGGAAAACCTTATATTCCTGACACTATTACTCTTCCCTAACCTTAGCCCTTTCCATTCTTGCTTACTTTTCTAATTTGGGGAGTAGAATTATGCAAACAAGTTCCAGATTTTCCAGTGTAAAGTCATTCCACATATTAGTTGAGCACCTGTTATGCCCCAGACATTACAGTTAGGAGGAGACAGGACAGATGAAATCTCATCCTTCATAGATCACACAGCCTACTGAATAAATTAGGTAAATAAAACGACAACAATAACAAAAGAACAATGAAAAAGGAGGGAAATGACTGACTAAAAGAATGGCAGTGTGTAATGGATCCAGTACAGAAAACTAAGTGGTGCCATGGAAATACTGGAGAAGGAACTAGAGTGGAGGTGGGTAATACTTCTCTCAGACATAGCAATCACTGAGGAGGAGATCATTTAATCTGAAACACTAAATTAAGAAAAGGACAGTCATATCAAGAAGAGGGGGAAACAGACGTCCAGTAGGAAGGAATAATATGTATAAAAGATCTCAAGTATCTTTCAACTTTGAGTCTAAAGTCTCAGAGTTTGTATGCTGAGGAACTCAATAAAGTCAAAATAATATATTTATGAAAGGATATGGATAAATGACTATCTCTTCCAGGACAGGAATTCCAGCTGAGTCTCACTAGATACCACCCAGTGAGATTTTCCTCAGGAGCTCCTAGTATTCTGTTTAGGGGAAGAAACATGTGTCTCTTTATAGAAATCATGTAGTGAACAGCGTAAAAGAGACACTGCAGAAAATGCTTTAACTCTTTCAGAGGCAGTTCTTTTGGTCCAATGATCATGAAAGTCATTTATTTGACAAAATGTTGGTAGGTAATAGTTAATGTTTATTGAGCAGATATTCCATGCCAGATCCCAATCCAAGCATGTTATAAAAATTGTTCAACTTAATTCTAAGATTTATCCTATAAAGTAGATACTATTGATATTGCTTAGTTTACAAATGAGAAAACTTAGGTTTAGACAGGTTTAAAACCTTGTCTAGTGTCACATAATGTCATTATAAACTGTAATGATAAGCCTGAAATATTGTATAGTTTGAAATTATTATTGCATGTTAAGTAGTAAGCTTTGCAAAATAGGATGTGAATACCCACAGAGACCAATACAGTAAGATTCCTGATATGCAGATGCTCACATCTCTCTGGCTTGTACAAAGAGTTGAACTAAAAGATAAACATCGCAAACTATGCTGAGATTATATAACAAGATAGCAGCTGAGGAGAAAGTAACTAATGGCATAAATTTGCCTGACATATAGAATAAGAATCCATGTAACATTTGAGTTTAGATAGTCCTACATTCTCTTTGCCTACTCATGATTACATGGATTTTGTTTCACGAATGTCCTTTGATTATTGTAAGATAAATTTATGAAAAATTTCTATTATAAATGTGCCAAAGCTCTCACATTGAAAAACAAAACCAAAACAATTCTAAATAGATTGTTCAAGATCTATAAAAAGATATAGTTCGTGAAAGAGTAACATATGGAAAATCTGACTTTATTTATTCCTTTAAAATGTAAGAAAAAAATAAGAGTGCCAACTAAAAACTGGCACTTGTCATCTGCCTCTACAAGGATTAAATCATTAGCCACTGCTGTCGCTGACCTTCAACATACCCTGAAAGGAGTTCAGGGCAGAGATCTGGAATGAAGTACATTCTGTGCTCTGGGAAAAAAACTGGCAGAACAGGCCTTCAGATAGTTAGATATTTTCAGATTTTATGAACCCAAATTCTTGCATTTCTCATATCTAGAAAAGCACTAAAATCATTAATAGAGACACCTGCTCCTCGTGACTAGCAGCAACCTTCTTGTGACTAGCAGCAAGCTTCTCCCAAAATGTGTGCTTGACTGCCTTACCCCTCTTCTGAGCTTCCCCTTTACCTCTTCAGAGCAGTTCCTCAGAGCTATCTGAGACACTGTCTTCTGGGCTATAGTCCTGATTTTGCCCCAAATAAAACTTTACTTACAACTCCCACGTTGTGCATATTTTTCAGTTGACAAAGGCAGGGCTAAAATACTTGTTGACTAATATTCTAATAGTTGAATAATTCATAGTCAATTTTAAATTACTAATGATCCCTAAAGAAAATTAAGTTTAATACACATTTTGAAAGTCATGTTACCAGTTATTGGTTATATGATTACTTAAATAATAAACATACAGAAAGAAGATAAAATTTTAGTGTTTAATGAAACATATTGTGTTTCATTGAATTATATATATTTTACTACATCAAAATTTAATATGTATTTTTCTACACACACCCATATATACAGAAATACACACATATGCCCATATAATAGTAATAATTTTACCTTAGATTTTCAATGAAAAACATTTAAAAATTATAGATTTTATAAGTGAAAATGCATTCAGAATCAGAACATTAGAGGAGGCAGATAGCTAGATATGAGCAGAGAAAGGGAGACACAGGCCAAATGGCAGGAATTGGGGAGAAAGGAGGGGGCACAGGCCAAATGCAAGAAACCACACATCAGGTAAGCATCAGGGGTCCCTGGGCAGAGAAAGAAAAGCAGGAACCTCTGGGCTGATAAGCGTTCATACATTTTGGGGTGACAAGTGTCCTGAAGGCCAACAAAGAAAGGTAGGAGAAGGCAGGGATCTCCAGTGTTCGAATGTAACCTTTTGTTCATCATGCTCTTCTTTCAATAAAACTAGCCTTTCAGATTAGAAGTACCATCATGCAATGATACCATGACACTTTCCATCCAGACTAAATAAAGATAAAAATCCCTCCTCCCTTTGGGAAGGTGGAATTGGGGTGAAAATCAGAGAATACGACCCCAAACCCTTCCCTCCCCAATGAATATGCCACCTATTCATTTTTATACTTTATGTAACCAACTTGCCAAAGAAACTCAGGGCAGCTGCTCCCCTGAGCCTGCCAGCTCTCCCCTTGAGAGTGTACTATCCATCCCTTGATAAATCCTCACTTTTCTTTCTTAACCTCTGCATTTTGTCTCTGAATTCTTTCTGGGATGGGACAGGAACCTGGACACTGGCTGCATCTACCAGCAACAAGAATACTAATAAATGTACAGATACATAATTTATTACTTAAATAAACTACCAAAATACCCCCAAAGTGAAATAATTTCTACTAGTTTACATTAGAAAAAGCAATGAAAAAGATGAGGTTTACCCATGGAAGTAGATATTTGAAATACGAGGAAATTCAAGCATTTTAGAGATTGTGAAACAGAGAGTTTTTTGTTGCTTTTTTGCTCTAAGGAAATAAAAGAAGACCAACCAAATAAGAAAAACAAAGGCTATTTATTCAGAACTTGGTTTAGCAAGGGAGTCAGATACTGCCACTTGTGTTTTGGCACTTGAAGAGAGGCAGAGGCATGGGGAAGCTTTAAAGTAAAAAAGGAAGACTTCAGGTATGCCCTGATCAGAGATTTAGTAGGTGGAAACTGTAGGTGCGCTAACTAGAAATGAGGCATCCTATGTCACTGATTAAGGGTCACACATTTGATTTTCCTTGGTTTGTCCTCAACTGGAAGCAGGGACAAAATTAAAAGAAGCTGTCAGTTATTAATCAAGTCCTGGACATTTTGGGCTAATTGTTATGGAAGTTATTATTTACCTCCTCAGATTGTTCCTAAAGATAGCAGTCTGACTTCCTACAAATATAACTTACAGCAGGCTAACTTCCTGTGTTGTTTCTTGTATATAAGAGGGTTGACTTCCTAGGCAGGTGTCTGCAAGTTGTGGATCAGTGTACTATTTTTATATGTGGTTCTGCAATTTTTTGTTTGCATTAGTTTTTCATCTCCTTAGTTGGTTTTCTTTCTCTCCAATTAAATTCTCTCCAATTAAAAATGAGGATAGTCTAAAAGGTTGCAAGTGCTGATACTTGAAACATAAAAGTAGCTTCCCTGTGTGTGGGGGGCTGGGGGGTTTGGCTGTATCTATAACAGATTCTCGTAATGTTGACAAGTTTTCTCTCTTCACTCTAGAAAACACAATCTTTTTACAAATAAACACAGGGAGCTTTTTGGCAGTAGAAGAGTTTACAATGGTAGGATAATACTGGACTACGTTTTTCCTGATAATAGTAGAGTTTAGATCTTTTCTTTCTTCTGTGTTTTTCTAAATTTGCAGATTGTAAGAGTACAAAAGGGGAGGCTGCCAAAAGAAGGAAGGAAGCATAATTGGATTTAACTTGCCCACTGAATTGGAAGATATTTTATTCCCAGAGGCTCTCTGAAAAGTTGTAAAATTCCAGGTTTTATGAGTCTTGATTGCTATAATTAACATATGTGAAGTCTTTAAAGTCTCTTCAGAAGCAAGTCTATCTACTGAAAACTACATTCAAGCAGCTTTTAAGTAGAGGGAAGTCTGTTCCATAGATTATAGCTCTCCATAAATGCCTGGCTATTATCAAGGTCACAAGTTGATACCTAACAGTTCACCTGGAGCATAATTTTTAATGAAATGTAGGCATTTAACTATGGGAGGAAGGGAACTACATATTCTTTTGAAAGCTAGTTCATTTCCACTCTCAGGACAACAGGAAATCTACATATATATGTATATGATGCAAACATTACCCTTAATAAAAGTACGAAAGAAAATGCATCATTAAAAAAGGATTTGCTACCACCTCTGCAGTAAATTCAGAATTTGGTCTTAAGAGTTTTTCAACAATATGTGGACCAGATCTAGGTAATTTACCTTATAAGAGCGAGCAATGTGTACTGAGGAGAACATTGTATTGATTTAGGAGTCAAAATGCCTAGATTTTAGTGGTCATTCTCTTATCACCTGGATAGTCTGTTCCCTTTTCTGTGAATAAAGTGATTATAGTTGAGAATTTTAAATATTCTTAAAGATTTCTGGATATTTATATTCTTAAAGAAACTTTAATCTTAAAATATTTTAATCTTAATATCTTAAAGATTCTTTCTACTATCAAAGCTGTGATTCTATAGTCTCACTGTTACGGAAACGACAGGCCAGTCAAGAAACAAGCATCACTCGGAGGGTTGGAGTATTCAGATGTATTACGCCGGCGGGCTCAGAGGGGCTTCTGCTCCGAAGCTCTAAGCACCTTCAAGACTTGCACATGAGGTTTTATAGGGTAAAGTACAAGCTTGGGGTATTTGGCCAATAGGCATGGAACAGCTTTAGCAGCATTATCATCACAAAAGTGGAGGCGGGGAGGCAGCAAACCAACATTCCAAAGCCAGATATGTATCTTCGAAAACCCAGCTGGCTAGCAAAAACACATAAACAGCAAATCAACACTAATTAACCTAGATTTACAAGTTAGTCTAGCAGAACTCAGATCAGTATTCCAATACTTAGACTTGTTAGCCCAGCCCAGCCTCTCCTTCACATTCCTAGACCTGTGAGTTATCTTGTTAGCCCAGCCTGGTTTTTCCTTCACATCACTTCTGCCCCTTTTTCTATTTAGCTTTGTTGATAAGAACTGAACTAAGGAAAGGCAAACAATAATACAAACACAGGGGAAGGGTAATAGCTCGGTGGTGGAGTGCACGCTTAGCATGCATAAGGTCCTAGGTTTGATCTCCAATACTTCCATTAAAAAATAAATACCAAAAAAAAATTCAAAATATAAGTTCTCTTCCCAAGAAAGTTATAATCTAGTTATGAATATTTTATTACTGTACTGTCATCCCTTGGTATCCACTGGAGATTGGCTCCAAGAGCCCTATTGTATACCAAAATCTACAGATGCTCAAGTTCTAACATAAACTGACATAGTACAATGAATGCAGTTGGCCTTCTGTATCCATGTCAATAGACTCAACCAACAACAGATGAAAATTTAGATCTGCAGTTGGCTGAATTCATTGATCCAAAATCCATGAATACAGAAGGTTGACAATATATTTATTTAAAAAACCCCACACATAAATGGACCTGTGTAGTTCAAACCCATATTGTTCAAGGGTCAACTATATACATGTGTATACACACACTAACTTGTATTATATATACATATAGATATACATATACTGTATTTTATGTATATATACTATATACATATATATACACACTAACTTGCATTATAACATTTGCAAGAAATATCATAATACAAAATTATATATCAAGCTCTATAAAAATATGCTCATAGAAAGAAATTCAAAGATTTGTATTTTTCTTTAAAAATACAATAAAGGAAAGATGGATTAAGAGTACTTTCTTGTTTAGTAGATATATGAAATTAAAAGCCTTTTTGAAGGGAATGAAATTCAATGCTTAAAATATTTATCAAAGTTTAAGTTCTGCAATAAATAGATATTCCTTTTTATTGCTAATTAGTATTTCATGTATTCCATTATATGAATGTACTACAGTTTGTGTACCCATTCACTGGTTGAAGGACATCAGCTTTGTTTCTAATATTTGGCTAATATTTGTATAAAGCTGCTATACAATCTCATCAATGTATTGTTTATACATCTCTTAAAAAGTCATTGTACTAAAGTTTATAATGTCTATTTTAAATTAGAGTCTAAGTTCAAATGGTATTATATCACTTTCTGTGTAGTTAGGAACCTGACCACAATGTTTCCCAATTCCAACTCATCTTATTTTTACTGTCACTTTTAGATATGCTAACACACAGCATATTGCTGATATTTTTTTGCATTAGGCAATTATCTTTTAGAGCTTTAAATTAAAAAAAAAAAAATAAACCCACAGTAATGAACTTTCCTTTCCTTTACATCATTTTCAATGCTATTTATTTCTTTGCAGGGTCCCATGTTTAAGTCTACTATATCATTTCTAGTTGAAAAACATACTTTAACTCTTTTAATTTCCTTAGCTTTTGTTTGAGAAAGTCTCATTTTTGAAACATATTTTTGCTTAGTAGATTATTTTGGTGTGGTAGTTTTTTTCTCCCTCCCTTTTTGGCACTTTAAAGATGTTATTCTATTTGATTGTCTTGCATGTTGTTTTTCTTTTGTCCATTTCTCAGCAATAGTTTTAGGCTACTTATTATTCAAAACTTCTTATATAAATCAATAAAAAATGTTTAAAAAAATAAAATAACAGTATAGTAAATAAGAAAAAAAAAAACTTCTTAGATTGGTGGTAGGGGGTGAAAATTTATTTGTATTAAGCCTTATTCTTGGGCATACGTCATGTCCCTGCATTGTAAGAGTCTAGTTTTTCAGTTCTGCTGTTTTTCTGCCACGACAGTTGTGAGTCCAGCATGTAACCCTGCCCTGCCCCAGGAGTAGAGTTTTCTCTGCAAATTTCCTCTCCTAGCTACAATCAGTTTTCAACTAAGGGCAGCAGTGATGATTGAACCCCATTTCTTTGAATGAACAGGAGAAGATGGATCTGGATGAAGTTTCTTGCCCCTCTTACATGGCCCCTGCTGTTAACCTCCCTCAGTTCTGCACTGCAATAGAAATTCCTCAGGACTTTTTTCAGTCTTTTCTATGAATGTTTGGTGGGGTTTGTGGAGAAAGACCCTGAGATAGGTGTAGATACCCCCAAAATCCGTAGTCCTCAGACTTTCAGACTATCTCATCTGCCAATACTTGGCATTCAAATTGTCCCTTCTTCTAGCTGCACTCTCTTTGTTGGTGCCCTGCTGTGTTTATCTCAAGTGAAAGTATGCTTCTGTCTTCTCTCTCCCTGCAGTAAATGATTATGTGGCAGTTGTTGGCTCTGCAACTTCAACTCTCTCTTGGGTTTAACAAAAGTCATGAATTTGACGGTTGTTTAGAGCCTGGGAGCCATGCTCCAGCTCTGTACATCCTGGACAGGAAGCCAGGTGCCATGGGCTTTTGAGAATAAAATAAGGTCATCATCATCATCATCATCTATACTTACAAGTTGAATACTGTTCTAAGTACTTTACAGCTTCATCTCACTTACTGACATAGTAATACTATGAAGTAGATAATTAGAGTATTTCTATTTTCCAGATAAAATAAGGGATGCACATAGAGAATATTTCACTTGTCCAAATTGTTACAAGAATAGAAATTTAATTATTAAAGTACTGACCCCACTGCTTACACCATTAAGCCTTAAAACTCTGGTTTCTATCTTATGAGGGAGCATGTGAAAGCATCTAAGAGAGTTTATGGCTACATTCAGTAAATACTCAGAAAATATTTTCATCATTTCTGTTCTTTGTTCCAGGTCCTTGCTGACATGTATTGTCATCTTAAAAATGCCAAAGTCCATCAAAAGTAATTCTAGTTTTTTTGCAAGTCTTTCCAATAAGTGCTTTTTTTTTTTTTTAACACTGTCACATTGTGACACATTTTATTCAGCAGCTTGAGCATTTTAGTTCACAAATAGAATCTAAGTTATTATTGATTTCTATGTCCCTTTCTTAGGGGGAAATAAGCTTTCCAACCTGTGTTTATTTTTAGAGGTTAATAATCAGATTGAGTGGTTAATGGGGATGCTTCCTTCTTGTGGTTACTGTGCACAGAGCTGAAGCTTCCGGACATTTAGGAAGGTGTCCATTGTAAGGGTATGCTATTTCCCCTTTAGAAGTTAAGAGCTGAGTATAAAGCAATAGAGAAATAAATATTCTGTGGGTATTTATAGGAGCTACATTATGCAATTTTGACCTAAGATATTTCCCAGAAAAATAACTCAATCTTACACTGATCATTTATAAAGGCTTAGACTGGCCTCTTGAAACCACACATCTGTGACATTGATATTTTTAATTTCCTTTTGTTTGTTTAATTTCCTAACCCTATCATTGTCAAGCACCAACTGGTCACTGGGAAGAAATGCAGGTTGAAGCAATTTACTCTGAAACTATTTTAAGAGGCCCCCTCTTGATCTAATCATAATTCCTGACATTTTCCCCTAGAAAAAGGCTGTCTTCAGATCTTGTCATAGGATAAAACTCTTAAAAATTCTTATTAGAACATTGTTCAATTTTAAACCTTTTGAGACACAATGGACTTTGATTAATTAATAAGCTAATGGACTCCAATCATTTCTTTATTCATTTTAACAATCAATGCATGGACTTCCAACTTTGATTTGAGTGGCTTTTCTCATAAATATGCCAATCTTATGGTTACCCTTTTTATTTCAGAGCATTCTTTTGTTTTATGCATTTTTCTTCTTAATGCCTCATTTTTTTTTTCTTTAAACTTTAGGACAATTTACATGAAATTTTATTCTCAAGGATTTCTTACCTAAAAATCACTTGCCCAAATCTAAACAATCATTTCATTTATATTCTATAGCTATTTTATGTAGAATACAAAGATTATTTAATATTTTTAAGAACACTTACGGGGGGGAGCAGAGTTCCAAGGTAATCCCAAACTACACTCGGCTTTGTATACTCTCTTCCTCTTGCGTGGGTGGAACCTAAGAATATCAAGAGATACCACTCCTTGTGATTATGTTACCTTCTATGGTAAAAGGGATTTTTCAGATATAATTAATGTTCCAAAGTTTTAAGATAGGGAGATTATGCATGTGAGCCTGACCTAATCATCTGATCCCTTTAATCTAGGTCTAGAGGTCAGAGATGGAGGAAATCAGAAATTCAAAGTCCAAGAAGGATCTGATGTGCCTTTGCTGGCTTGAAGATTTTGGGTGCCACATGGCAGGGGATGCAGACAGCCTCTAGGAGTTAAGAGTGACTTCTGGCTGAAGATTAACAAGGAAATTGGAGCCACCCGGTCCTTTAAACACAAGAAACTGAATTCTGCTAACAAGAATGAGCTTGGATTCTGAATTTCACCCCAGAGCCTCCAGACAGGCGCTCAGCTTAATTTCAACCTGGTGAGCAGAGAACCCAGTAATGTCATGCAGGATTCCTATCCTACAAAACTTTGAGTTCATAAATGTCTGCTGTTTTAAGCTATTAAATTGTGGTAAATTACTATACAGCAATAGAAAGTTAGTCTATCTTGATTCTTCTTATGTTATGCTGAATGTTTCTTTGCCTCATTCTCTTCTTCCTACAGTTAATGACACCTATGTCCTTGTTACCTGGAAATTTAATTACTTAAAAGAAAAATGCATCCATTAAAGCATCTAAGTCAAATAGCTATTACATAGGTCATAAATTTACCTCATGGAAGAAGGATCTATTCAGAGCCTATAGACATATATTGCCTATTTTAATAAACATGTTTATCTCATACTTTCTAGTCTGTAAGAATCAAAAGTTGATTATAAAGGAAAGTACACTGAAAAGTAAAAGCAAAAATTTCATAGTGATAAAAAAAATAGAACTTTGAAAAACAAATATAAGAGCCACAAAATTGTAGTTTGAAGTCACTAATTCTCAGTTATGCTAATTTTAAGAAATGTAAGGAGTGTTTGCTAAGCAATGGGTGGGTTTACTCTAATTCCCCAGGTGGATAGGGAAGATTAAACCTAGAGATGAAAAAAGTTCTTACTTGTTAAAAGGGATTATAAGAATATCCTATCTAGCAAGGACTCTGAAGGCATATGGAGAGCCATCATAGGAAATAAATCTTTGTTGATTTTAGCCTTTGGAATTTTGGAACAGTTTATTATGCTACCATAGGATAACTTAAGTCTGTCCTGACTAAATATGCTCCTTCTCCAGTCTTTTTCATTTTAATTTAGTGAAACTTCATTCTTCAAGTCCTTTACAGGTAAAATACTAAAATTATCCTAGACCCTTCTCCTTCTTTTATTATCAAATATTCATCATTGCATCCATAACTAATCTATTGATTCTATCTTCAAATATATCCACTTCTTCCCATTTATTACTCTACCTTGATTTAAGCATACTGAGCCTAATTATCCCTTACCTCGATTACATTAGTCTTCAAACTGCTTTTTATAAAGGCTGACTCAGTAGCCTTCCTTAGGAAATGTGTATTTCGTTAATCTATCATAAAATTCAGTATGGGATCATTCCATAAATAAAATTTGTACTTTCACCATGCAAGACTTTTTAACATGAGATATATTTCTAGAATTAAGAGTGCTTACCTATGATATGAGAAAGCACCTCATTTCCAGTGGTTTCAAAACAGAAGAACATGACTTATGCTAGCTCATCAGGTAAACTCAGCAGACATAAAATCAATTTTATTAATGTAAGTTTCTTTTAAAAAGGAATAATAAATATGAAAGGAGACAGGCAAAAAGAATCCTGCTGTGTTGAATTAGAATCAGAAGTGTTAGTATTAATTTACAATTCATAAATGTGTATATTTCCTAAGTGCTAAAAGCAGAGAAAGGGTCAAAAAATCAATGACTCCAAAAAAAGGAGCACATTTAGCACACTGATTCATTTTAAAATATTATCTCCTACTACAAGGAACCAAGATCCTTAGAGAAATGGTCATTTCCAGTACCAAGGCAGGGAAAAAACATAGTGAACCCAAAATGTATTATTGTACCAGAGAGAAAGAACTCAAAAACTTGAGAGTACATGCCAAAAGAAGAGAGACACCAACTTGAATGGGCTTCATTGGCCAACTTAGGAGCAATATGAGCATAAAATCAATAATAGCAGTGACTGAGTATAACATATATGTCAAGTATACAATATAGCCTCTAAAATATTTGAAGGGATCATACCTGAATTTACACTGAACCACACTCAAATAATTCAAATGAGAAGATTTCAATAAAGGAACTATTTAGGAAGTAAGAACAAGTCTGAAGGAACCAAGAAGAGAAGCTAAGGCCCCAGGAATCAATAGGAATAGAAAGGACTGAATGGGCCAGGGGAGGGACTGGTGTTACTTAGAACCTGGTGAAAGCTGGAACTCTGGAGGGTTGCTGAAGCTTAGAAGGTTTCTGAAACAGTGAGAGAGTGGCAACCTCTCTATTCTGCTCACTTATATCTAGGCTGGCATCTATTATTAGCCCCACTGGCCAGAGTGTTCAGGTGATACTTCCATAAGAGTCAGTCTGCTTAGCTGGGCAGAGTAGAGACAGCATCTGGTAGAGCAAATATACAACAGTGGCACAATATCATCCCTTTCTGAAAAATCTCAGCTAGCTGGAAATTACAATGTAGTCTATTTCCAGAATTTGATTCAAAATTTCCTTCCTAAGTCACCTTAATTCTGTTTTATTGTCAGCCCAATTACTTCTATCCCTGGAATATGACAAAAAATTCTCATTGATTGGCATGCAAAGTCCTTCCATTTGTTCAAATATCTCTTATGATAACTATTTTAAGGAATGTTTCTAAGAGTCTACTCTTTAATCTACTGTTGCAATAATATCCAACAGATCTCAGATTCCTCTTGACCTAATGATACTTTTTTCTTTCTTTCTACATGACACAAAAAGAAAAATGGAGAGAAAAACAGTGTGATTGCTGAAGGCATTAAAACTTCAGAATTAGTTCAATAAGAAGCATGCAATTTCCACTTCACTCTTACAGAAATGTGAAATATTCTTTTGCATCATCGTTTTTCCCTCTCTGCTGTGTCATTTTCATCAGCATAAAAACATATTTAAAAATCACTCATCTTAGAAAAGAGAGAAAAAACTCTCATTGACCCTAACCCTTCTTTAGATATTTCTTCTTTTATATCAAAACTCTTAAAATCACTGTCACAATATCCTTTCTTGAATTTTTCTCTTAGCCTGTTGCAACTGAGCATTTTTTTATTACCACTTTACAGAAAAATTCCCTTTTAAAGTTATCAATAACCTCCATACTACTAAGTCCAGTGGTGGAGTTCAATTTCATTATTATCAGCATTAAGCATAAATGATTACTCACTCATTCCTGAATTATTTTATTCCCTTGGCTTCTGGAACAACATTTTCTCTTGGTTTCCCTCCTACCTTTCTCAGTGGATACACTTTTTTCAGTTTTTTCACTTGTTCTCCTTCACCCTCCTGACCACTCGTCTTTGTGTTTCATGGCTTTGGCCTAGTACTGTTCTCTATGTATATTTGATTCCCAAGACTATGGCTTTAAATACTTAATTCTGATCCAGATCACTCCCCTAAACTCATCTAGGCAACTCTGTATTTCGTATCATTAGCTGGATATCTAACCGGACTTATAAACTTGGTACACTTAAATTTAAATATCTTCTGAAGAACCCCCAATGTTATTTACTAAATATGTGTAGTCTACACCTTTCATGCACATGGTAAACGTATATCTCTAGCCCCTTTTAAAATATAAATGTGGGCATGTCACCCGCTTTGGCAAATGAAGTATTGAGCCTAAGTTATGAGTTTTACTTCTGGGAACAAGCTTTATGATTTAGTGCATGATTCAATGTGTTTCCTGACCTATGCCATGGTGATTGTTAAATCACATGTCAACATGGAGTCTTAGTCAGCCTGGGCCCCTCAGGGGTTCTGACATACAAAGCTTTTGTTGTTAATTTTCTCTGGACATTTGTCATAGCTGTCAATGGATTTTCATTGCTTATTAGCACCTGAATTTGGAGTTGTTTGTTATCACAGCATACCTTAGCCTATACTGTCTGTACACTTTCCTAAATGTGCTTCTTCTCGTCTTCTTCATTTTAATTTGATGCAACTTTATCTTCCAGATAGGCCTAAAATCTTGAATTTATCCTAGACTCTTCTTTCTCACTCACATTCCACATCAAATCCATCACCAAAAAATGTTGTTTCTATCTTTAAACTTTGTCCGCTCCTCACTATATACTGCTCCATCCAGATTTAAATAACTATAGCCCCACTATCGTTTGCCTGGATATTTACAATAGCCTCCAAACTATTTACAATAGCCTTCATCCCTCTCTGTGTCCTTAAAATATGTTCTCAACTGTATAACCAGGAGTCTTTCAAATACAGGTCATATAATGTCACTCATTGATCAAAACCCTCCAATGACTTTCTGTCTCAAGGAGAGGAAAAGGCACATGGCCTTCTTGTCGTCCCTTTAGCATGTACCAAGTGTGCTCTCTCCTCAAATATTTTCATTTCCCAATCTCTCTACTTGATATATTTCCCCTGACTCTTTCTTTATTTGGGACTCATCAATGAATCTTTCAACATACGTAACAGCAACTTCTCCCACTTTCTAAACTCCTCATAGTCTTTCTTCTGCTTTATTTTCTTCCATGGCATTTATACAACCTGACATCTTACTTATGTATTATTTTGTATTGTCTCCCGCAGTAAAATATAAGTATTTTCAGAATAGGGCAATGGCTGGCATGAATGAAAGGTAAATAATTACTTCAGATTGTTAACTGCAGGTTGAAAAAGAAGTTTAACCTCAAAGATCATCTATTGCCTGTTGGTTGTGATTATTTAAGGCTTCATGCTTTGGATACATAGGCCATATTCTGGCTCAGTGGGAAAGTAGGTCATTCAGAGATGTCTTCTATGACTTCAGAGGGGTTGATATTTGCTGGCTTCTAGAACTTCTCATTAAAAACAACAACAAAAAAAAACCTGAAATCTAATTTTGACATTAAAATTTAACCCTGGTTTATAATCAGAGATTTAAAGTGCTTTATCCCTCATGGGGGAGGTAGTGGTGGAGGTGGAAGGAAATATTAATCACTGGCTTGATAGATTTAGAAGATCCCCAAATCAGAGTGGTGATGCTAGGTCCCTTTTCTTCACATACTCAGCCCCTCTCTTTCTCTTTCCATGTCTATCTTTCCATCTTTCCTTTTTCTCTGCTACCCCATCTTTCTGACTCCCATGCTTATATCTTTATCTTTCCAATGAAGCTAATCCCTTGCATTCTCAGATACTAGTTAGTTCCACTGACAATATTATCAAATAATGTTTATTTTTTCCTTCTCTTTAACTTGTGAGTGATCTAATTACCACTCTTCTTCAGCAAATTAATTTTTAAACAATAAAATTTTCTCAAATTAACATTGTATGCCAATATTTTTCTATCCTAAAAAAAGGCATCAAAGTCATCTAATGAAATTCCAAGACTACACTTTTATGTGTGTGCTAGCACAGTCCTGCATACATAAAGAAATTAGCATTAGGTGAATAAGTGATTTAAACAACTATGTAGCTACCTTTACTATCCCAATGATTTTCTTGAAGGTTGCAATAAATACTAAAAAAGAAATTAGATATAAAATAAAATAGTAAAACTGTGATTTTGCTAAGTCTATGTCAGGACCTTAGGTCTTATTACTATTTTCAGACCTGTACATATTCAATTACAGCATGTTGACTCTTCAATTGAGCCCTCCCTCAGCATCAGATAGAGTGTGATTTTAAATTAGAAGGCAAAAGAGCAAAATTTTTCAATTACACAAAGCGTATTCCCTGCATTAACACCAAAGAGAGATATCAAATCAGAATTATCAAAAGAGGCATACTTTCTAAAATTATAGAAGTTATATGCTGGCTTCATAATAATTTCTAGTTTTCTATAAAGAATAATTTTGGAAATACAGGAATACAGTTTCACTCTGTACCCAACAGTGGGGAGAAAAACAAAACAAAGTCCTACAAATGTAAAATACTCTCACCATTTTGTATCAACAGTCCCATCATCAATTATTAAATTTTTACTACAGCTAGTCTGCATTGATTCCTTTCTTCTTAAAACTCATTCAAATCCTCCCAGGTGTCAGGTTTATAGAATTACAAAGGATACAAATATTAGAAAAATAGGATCTTGGCCCTTAAGAAGTCTATAGTACGGCAAGGGAGAAAAATTTATAAACCAACACTCCTAACAAATTATTATGAAGTTCCAAGAGTCTACAGTAACCAATTTTAGGAAAACACAAAGTTATCAAGCTGAAACTGATTTAATTTAAATTTCATTCTACTCAGGACTCCAATTTCAATATTTAATTCAATTTCTATACTGTGTATATGACATTGTATATTTTTTAAGCCAGTCAGAGGTATAAATTTTCTCTCTTTTTTTGCCCATGTAAAGTGTTGTATATTTTCAGAATATTTCAAGGGAGAAATAAACTCATTTCTGTCTTCCATAACAAAGCTGTAGCTAATAAATTAAAGTTGTTTGCTCTTGCAATTCCAGTTTCTATAGAAAGTTTAGTAAAGTTCTCCTTTATTTGTGAAATGGTCTTGTAACTATGTATATGAAAAAGCATTAGTTTAACCAAGTGCCTACAAGATTTGCACATTAATTTTGAACTCAAGCAATGCATAGTCTACAAATGGGAGCACATCAAAAAGATTGGAAGTGAAAACAACAAAAATATGAATTCAAGGCAAAGAGAAATTTTTACCTTCAGATAAAAGATAAACATACATAAGTGAAAAAGTATAATATAGACATATCATACTCATTTTACAGAAGTTAGGAAGAATTTTCCAAAGCAGACACTCATTGACTTGGGCATAGTCTTTCCATGATGAACTGTTGACTAGGACTACTACTGAATTGAGGTCAATTTATCAAAATTTTATATTAGCCCTCTTGCACTGAGAAAGTTGATTAACAACTGAAAACATCATTTCTCTTGCTTTGTTGTAGGAATAATTCATCTACAACTGAATTGTTTTAAATTCAAATGAAATAATGTACGTGAAGCAATTATATGTTTATTTTTTAATCCCACATCTTTTGAAATGACTTTTTTCTTTTTTTTCAAAATCAAAACAATATATATTTTACATCCTGCATTTTCATTATGCTATAAATGCTCCATAAGATTTTTCTAGCTGCATGGTATTTCATATTATGGTTGTATCACACTTTGTTTATTCCAATATTGCTAGTGTTTATATTGTTTCCAATTGTCCAATTTACATATAATGTTCTTTGTGTTCATAAACTCTGTTCATTTTTAATTTTTTTTCTTTCAAAAATTACTGGAAGAATTACTAAATAATGAAATTATTTTTATATTTTTGATACAGATTTACAAGTGAACCCTCATATACTTAACTCCAAAACTAATGCTCTTTCCACAACGTAAACATCTCTATATTTTTACTGCACTCTAACGTACTTGAAAGACTTTGAGTGAAGTAATAGGCATGTTCTTAAAAACATTACATATAAAACACAGATGGATTTATATAACTGTCTCCTTAAGCAATAACTGACAAGTCAAGCACATACTCTGAAAGTGTTTTTTAGTTAATTGTCAACTAGAAATGTTATAAGGATAACAGCCAAGTACGTGTACCTCCTAGAGTCAACCTTGAAATGGGGCAGAACTTAGATTATTTAGAAGAGTATGTAGAAAACATGTCCTTTCAGCTAGCTTTCTAAAGTTCACTTACTTTAGGTAGGCTTTTTAGGATAAGGATAGCAAATAGCTTTTGGTTATATTCTGGGATAAGTGCCTGAGGAATGATGTTTTACGTTTCTAAAGTATTTTATATTTCTACACCTAGAATGATTCCTGGTTTATAAAAGGCACTTAAAAATATCTGTTAAATACAGGATAAATAAGAAAAGATGTACACACTTTGGAAACCAGACAAAGCAATAATATTACTTTAATAACTTGAAGGTCTAAAGAGTAACTGGCCTGACGGAACATCAGCTCACTAGAAGTCAGTGAAGGTGCTATGGCCTGGATGTTTGTATCCCTCTCAAAATCATCTGCTGAAACCCTAACCCACAATGTGGTGATGTTCAGAGATGACGCCTTTGGGAGGTAGTTAGGTAATGAGAGTGGAGCCCTGAAGAATGAGATTAGTGCTCTTATAAAAAGAGAAAAGAAAAAGTTCATTTTCTCTCTGTTCTCTCTGCCTATGTGGGAATACAACATGAAAACGAATATCTGCAAACCAGGAAGCAGACACTCACCAGATATCAGATCTGCTAGCATCTTGATCAGCCTCCCAGTCTCCAAAAGAATGAGAAATAAATGACTGTTGTTTACACCATGCGGTCAATGGTATTTTGTTATAGCAGCTGGACTAAGACAGGTTCATGTGCCATGTGTGTACATAGCAAGTACTTATCCAGATACATGTTTTAATTAAATATCAAACAATTTCTATAATTTTGGACAATAATAGATAAGAAAACAAGCTTGGAGTTGGGCCCTGCTTGCTAATGGAATTTATCCTCACAGAGAGGTTACAAGACATTTAGTCATAGCATGTACAGCATAGTGGTAAAACCATGGACTGCAAAGCCTGACTGTCCAGCTTCAAGTCTTTGCTCTACATCCTAGCAACTGTGTAATCTTGGGCAAGTTACTTCAATTTATTCACTTGTGAAATGGGAACGTTGTGAGAATTACATAGAGTCATATATGTCAAATATTCAGAATGGTGTTTGAGCATGTTTGTTGGTAATATGCACTTCCTACCCTTATTAGTTTTCCATGTGACTCAATATGTTTCTAAACCACTTGTACACTTTATATGCTAAAAGCAATGCAGTAGAAAATTTGACATAAAATTGGATCATTCACAGCAGCAAGCAAAAGATAAACTGGAATAAACTTCAAAATAAATGTACATGAATTCTATTATTGAAGACAAAAATGCCTCATTGTTTTATAATTCTGTCCAGTATTAAGTACAGCCATGAACAAGACATATAAACATCCTTGTCCTCATGAGTCTTACGTTCTGGTAGAGGGAAACATAAATTAAACATTTAAATAAAAATATACATGGATAATAGGTAGTATGTTCATCAGGAATCTCTAGACAAACATAACCAATAAGATATATAAATATGGAAAGAAAGAGAGAGAAGAAGAAGAGATTGGTCAGTCATCTTTTGAGACTCTCTCAGCTGTGCTTAGATTTCAAGCCCTTCTGAAAGGAGGCTCCTGATACTACATTCACAACATATGAAGACAGAGCTAATCTAAATTTGACTATAGTTTCAACAAATCCTAAAACCAGCTCAACTACACATGAGATTGATTTGGGTCCTACTTTAGAGGGCTGACAGAGACAAGGTTATGTGTCTGCTAATGATAAACATTATTTACTTCACTATTATCTTTTATACCCAATATTTAGCATGCAATCAAGAACTGTGAACCAGGTGAAGCAGAAAACACAACCCTCAAATCACAAGGGACCAAGATAATAAAATATCTCTAATAGTGATTATCCACCACCTGAAAACAACATTTATTATCTCAGTTTGTATGGATTAGGAATACAACTGTGACTTAGCCTCAAGCTGTCTCACAAGGCTGCCATCAAGGTGTCAGCTGGATCTGTAGTCTTACCTGAAGGTTCCCCTAGGGGAGGATCTGCTTGCAGGCTCCTACGTGGTTGTAGGCAGGATTCAGTTCTCTGTGGGCTGATGGATTGTTGGTTTCAGTTCCTCAAGGACTGTGAATGAAAGGCCCCCATCATTTCTTTGCCTGGTAGACCTCTCCACTGGGCAGCTCATACATGGCAGTTGGCTGAGAGAAAGAGAGAGAATGAGAAGAGAGTAAGAGTGATAACCCAAGAAAGAAGACAGATTTTTTAAAAACTGTAACATGATCATGAAAGTGGCATGTTTTGCCATGATCTGTTCATTAGGAATGAGTTGCTAGGCCCAGGCAACACTCAAGGAGAGCTGATTATCCAACAGGGTAAATACTGGGAGGTAGACATATTTAGAAAACATAATAGATCCATACTATTGTAGAATGACAGAAGAATAAGCATATTAATTTTCACTAAACTGTTCTCTTCAGTGCTTGGGAGAGAGCTAAACTTACAAACTCATAAATATTCAAAATGGCACAGAGAAGTGAAGACAAAAATCACTAAATCCATGCACTATGCCATGCTCTATAATCCAGGGAACTCTCTGCAGTCACTCATTTAAAGCCAATTATGTTTTATGTTTTATTTTACAAATTCAAAGTCCTTTGGAGAGAAGAGACTAGAAATTAGCAGGCAGTATTGTATTTGAAAGAGGAAGAAAAACAGGAAAAATTTGTAAAAGCACTTAGAAGCAGGCTGTTTGGGAACACTTAGTATAAAATCCATTTATTGAAATGTATATTCCAATTGCTACTATGGAGTCTATTAAATTTTCATCTGGAATTGTTAAAGTATTTTTTTATATAAAATAATCATTAATAGAGGTAAGGTTTTTATCTGGAAAAAAGCCTTTTTACTAACGCTCATTTTCAGACAATCCTCAATTAATTAGTACTGCTCACTCTTTCTAAAGTAAGGTCAATACTTTTTCATCAATATATCTTCATTTGGCACTAAGTTTGGTCATCTAAACAGGTTTCATTAGTTATTTTTCTTTACTACCACTTGTCCAACATGAAAATTCCTCAAAATAGCTCATCAACCCTTATGATTTCATCACCATCTAATCAAATTAAATAGCTGATTATAATAGCAATTACTAATAGTTTATCTCTATTACTGTCTATAAACAGCTCCAAGCACTAACAGAAAAAAGAATAACCACCTACCATGCAAATTTAGTAAATGGCAATGTGTGTCTGTTTTTCAACTGGTCAAGCAATTAAATATTCATAAGTAATTTTTCTTTTAGCAGGAGGCCAAAATCTGAGATTTGGGCATTTTACTTCATGCTAAATATGATGCCATAATGATATAATTGAGGCAAAATAATACACTTTAAATTTTTGTGAACTTTAACAGATAGAATCAATTCCTAGAAGTCTTTAAAATCTGATTCAAGAGCTTCTATTACAGGAATGTTCTAATTTATATGTGCTGGAAAATATCAGGGCAAAGAGCAGCAATTGGAAATTTTAAATTACCCTTTTTTATAATATGATTAAAAGTTCACAATTTAAGGGAAAATGCTATTTTTTTACAGGTTTATTGAGGAATAATTGACAAATAAAATTGTATATATTTAAAATGTACAACATGATGATTGGACATACATATACACTGTGAAATGATTACAACAATCAAGTTAATTAACACACCCAAAACCTCACATAGTTGACTTTTGTGTGTGTATGATAAGAACTCTTAAGATCCACTCTTAGCAAATTTCAAGTATTTAATATAGTATTAGCCATGGTGCACATTAAATACTCAGAACTTACTGATCCAAAAACAAATTCAGTAAAGTTGCAGGATACAAAATCAACATACAAAAGTCAGTTGTGTTTCTATACACTAACAACACACTTTCTGAAAAGAGAAATTAATAAAATAATCATATTTACAATAGCATCAAAGACAATAAAATACTTAGGAATAAATTTAACCAGAGAGGGGAAAGACCTGTACACTGTAAACTATTAAAATGTTGAGGAAACAATGGAAGATGACACAAATAAAAGGAAAGTTATCCCATATTCTTGGATAGGAAGAATTAATATTGTTAAAATGTTCATACTACCCAATGCAATGAAATCCTTAACAAAATTTCAATAAATTTTTTTAGATTAAAAACATAACTAAAATTTATACGGAAGATGCTACTTTGTTATATAGAGCATCTGCCTAATTCAGTCTTGCTAATTACTGAAATAACAGAAAAGCTCCTACTCAAATGAAAATCCAGTTATAAGCAAACTGAATCTTTTGTCAGTCAAATAAGGATGATGACAAAAGGCAAGTCTAAAATGGTGTCATGTTAGCAAAAGTGACAGCACAGGATTTCTTGCTGTAGTTTAGTCAGACGTTCTTAGTATGCAACACTGGAAGCATAGAGTCTTTGGGTTGGTTGATGGCCTCAGGAGTAAGGGAAAACATTCAATGTTGGAATCGAATTTTGCTGAGACAAGGAGTATACAATTAGTGGCTGCAACTCACACAAAGGCTAAGAGCAGCACAGTGATTATATGTGGTCAAACGCTTCAAAGTTACGAGACCACGCTGGCGAACCCGCGCCAGATAAACATTTTCCAGATTCCGTATGTTCTGCCTTGGAAAGCCAGTTTTAGTGATGTATTTTCTACAACTGCATACAAAAGCAAAAAGTGATGGCAAAAATACCATCCTAGCTAGCAAATGGTGTCAAAAGTATTAGACTGTCTAATGCAACATGACCAGAAAATTTTATTTCTCTATTTATTTCCCTATCTATTTAAATTTTTAACCATTATGGTCGCCAGGGAAGTCCTGGGTTTGGTCCAGGGTGGGCTGAGGGCAGGATTTCCCAGGAAGGCAAACGGCGCAGGCGGAAGCCCCAAGGGCGCTATGTTACCTCAGGTGTGTCGGAGAGTCAGCGCGGTGCAGCTGCAGGAACATGGAGAGGACGGGCCAGGAAGCACCACTGCTCCGAGAGGCTTCCAGAATAGCTGAATCTGGCCTGAGGCGCTGCTGATGCGAGAGGAAGCGCGATCTCGCGGAATTTCAGGAGCTCTCAAAGGGCGGGCAGGGGGAATCCTGGGAAGAGGAACTCGAGGCTGAGGCAGCGGCAGCCTTGGCGGCCGGGGGTTCTGGAGTTCTCTCAGTAGTGTGGTTCACGCCACCTATCAAGCAAAACCCCAAACCTCCTCAGTGCCACCACCCCACTTTCCGTGCCCAGAGTCGCAGGGGAGCATCGCATCGCCCCGGAGGCCTGGCCTGCGGAGGGAGGCGGCTTTGGCCTGAAGGCTGTGCCGGGGCGCGACGTCTTGAACCTGAAGGCAAGTGAGCATTTATGATTTTAGCTACATTATTGGTACATTTCTGATTACCTTTTACAATTTTGAATAATTTTGATTTTAAGAATTACTATGTCAAGTAATTTAAAGAATTTAAAAAGTTAATCGATAATTACTCTGAGTAAATTCCCAGAGTAATATTGTTTGGTATGGTTCTAAGACACAATCTAACAATATAAAGTTGGGAAGGGGGTGTCAAGGAGTCTTGCTTTTCTGAAAAACTTTAATAGTTACTCTCTAGGCACAAGTCAGGTTTGTGTGGTAAGTAAGTGAAGTCGTAATAGTCTAAAAAGATAAGTAACTGTTAAATTTAGATGTCATTTAATGTGGCCAGGAGTGTTTGTTCCGTTGATTTCTTTCTTGGGGAGGGAAAATTTCCCTGAGTGGGAATGGAGAATGTCTAAGAAAAAATAAATGTACTAATGCAAAAAGGAGAGCTCTGATATGTGTTCCCAACATTTCTGTGTCTTTAGCGCCTGTGAGCATCTCAGTAATTATGTTACCAGGAAAAGGGAAATAAGAATTACCTCGGTTCTTAGTCACCCGGAAAAAAAAAGAATCTTTGACGAGAGACAAAAAGCGTGATATAAGCAAGACTTCTATTAGTGAAGTAAAAAAAAACAGTAAAAGATAGTACACTCCTGAGAATTGAGAGCAGGCCAATCCAAAAGAGGAATGAATGGCACTGTTCCTTTTTATTTTTTTCCAGATTTTATATCCTGGTTTCGTGGTTGATTGATTGATGATTAGTTGATTGACTGACAACTCAGGTTCCCTGTGCCCTACACTCCCATCCCCTTTTGGGCAGGTTCATTGGGTCAGTTTATACCAGTTCCCCTTCCCATGCACAGCTGCAGCGTTTTGACTTTAACTGGCTGCTTTTACTGGCCCTTATGTAGAGAAAGTAGAAATTTCTGGAGTTCCTTTTCCTGAACGCAGACACGCTGCCATTTTCTGGGTTGTTCCTTTCCGTTTCCTCTCCCCCTGCCTAGTGCTCATTTCTACCTAAACTGCCTAACGATTATTTTTTGCAGATACATTTTGCTATTTCTTGTTCAATTTTAATGTGACTAAATGTTAGCCTTAATAATGTGAGACTCTTTGACTTACCAGAAGTGTCCAGTGGAAGGTAAATGATTTTCTGAAGTGTTTAGGGATATGGAGATTAGATTTTTTCTCCAGAGAAACTAAGAATATTACAGTATTTAAAGGACCTCTCTTCAACAAGTTTAAGGCATGAGAATTCAGTTATTAACAATATAATATACTGTAAAAGCAGCAAAATGGAAAGAAATAGGCTAAAAGGTTAACGTGCTAGAAGAAAGAATATGCTAATCTGTGGCTTTTGGCGTGTAGGTAGTCTTGCTGCAAAGATCTTGAGCTCTCTAATTTGTGCTGTCATCGGCTTCATACAAAGGTCTTGGTTTAGCAATCTTCTGACAATATTCTGATACCAAAGTATTTTTTAAGTAGCCTCAATTTGAGGTGTGTAGTTGGGATGCTTTATTAATCATTTTTAAATGATTTGTGTTTCTGTAATTTAGAAACATGGATCTTAGGAGCCACCTCTTGGAATGTTACTGCTGAGCTATTTGCTCACAGTAACTTAGAAGACTCTTTGCATTGAGATTCATTGGTTGGCATCCTGTAATGTCTCTTCCAGAAATCCAAGCCTTCAGGCTTTCGGTCATCAAAGGTCTTTTGGAAAGAATGTTGAAAATAGACTATACTTTTTAATGTCAAGACTGCGTATATATACTTCATGATTCCCTTGGCTGTATGCATTTGCAACCCAGCAAGTTCTAGGACAGAAATGATATTCCTAAATGCAAGTTTGGCTAGTTACTGACTCATGCAGCAAAAGTGATAGAATTATTTCCTTTGTTTACTATTGGCTTTTCCTATAATATGAAAGGTTATAATCTTTTTATGTGTAATTTGTCCAAATAGCAAAGATTGGATATCTTTATGTCTTTGATACTTATGGCCTTAATTAAGAAAACAAAGATTCCTTACTTATGAAAGAACTTATGTCTTTACAACTATGTTTCCTTCTATGTTCATTTTTAAGTGTTTTGTAGACATTTACGTTAAATAGGTAACCAAGTATTGTTTCTCAAGCACTCACAATTTATATTAATCAAATATTCAGATAACAACATGTTGCTTTCTGCTTCCCCAAATTGGACCCTAATTATTTCAATTCAATTCAGTTCCATTAAAATTGGAGGATGTGTTTTGCACAGGTGACAAAAATTAATCATTTGATCTAAGAAAGAAATGGGAAATTTTATTTGAGCCAAATAGAGGCTGTTCCTGGGTTATAATCCTCACAGAAAGCTCTGAGAACTGTTCTCCCTGTTTGAGTTAAAGGCACAGTTGTATAGATTTTTGAGACAGAAGGCTGGACATTTAATGATATAGATAGTTTGCACAATCCAGATCTGTAAATACAAAATGGTGGGTTATCGTGACCCCTTAGAAGATCAAGAAGGAATGTTATCTTTTAAGGAGTTGTCTTGTTGATGATAGGAGAATGTTGCTCTTTATGGTTGAGCTGGTATTTCTGATGGGGAGGTTTGGTTGATGCATAATGCAGATACACAATGCACAGTTGGGTGGTGGGTGGTGGGGGTGGGGTGGGAAGAAGAGGCCAAAATGCAGAGAAAATTTTTTATGTTTACAGTTTCCTTGACTTGCCTTAGAATATAAATTTTTATTTCATCAGCACCTAATACTATCTTTGAGATATTTCAGATGACCTCCAGAAATTTGCAAAGATTTATTGTTTAGCCTTAAAAAATAAAGGTGCTATCAATAATTAGGTTTATTTGATATATTTCTGCTGATGAGTTGTATGGAAGGAGTTGATAACACAGAAGAAATGCTCAGAGCCTCCCCTAGGTTAAATTTATAGAGGTATTATATAATTAAAATAAATATTTCAGAAATTATATGGTTTATGAAGTTTTTGGTGATTTGTCAATTCCCTCATTTTTCATAATATGTTCTGAACTCAAAAAAAGCACCAAAATAATATTTCATGGAGCTTGTCTATATTTATCAGTCTCCTGGTGAGGTTTGGTGTGATGATTTTAGGCAACAACAGTGCAGTGCTATCAGTCAAGTATATTGTAAGGGAGGAAAAGTTTTCCTCAACCATCTTAGAGTCCCTGCCTGGTCTGAAAACTCAACTGACATAGATAGATTAGCAGGGCACAGCATACAGATTTTATTAAAGTTTTATATGTACACAGTAGACTTCACCAGAGAATGAAGGCCCAGAGAAGTAATGAGAAATGTCAGGAAGCAGGACATTTTTCTATTTCTTAGACAACAAAACTATAAATTTGTAATAATTTGGCAAGACAGAAAGGTTTGTGCTAAGAGTAATAAATGGTGAAGAAGTAACTATAGGAGGTAAGGATTAGATTAACAAGGTTTGTTTATACATATTTCTTGGCCCCAAATTCCTTTGTGATAAGAAGTCTTCCTTCTGGTACAGGGAGGGTACCTTTCTTATCTTCTACTTTTAGGAAAGAAGGGGATGGACGGAAATCAGAGTGACCTTCCTGCTTCTTTGGTTTCTCAAACTCCTTCAGCTTAAGATATTCAGTATGTCAGGGCACCATATTTTGGGATAGCATATCCAGTAACCCATCAATATGTTAATAAATGTTAATTTAGTGGTGGCTTTACTCATAATTTGAAACTAGCATCCTCTAGGCAAGTGGTTCTCAACTCATCAGACTTAACCTGAGCAGTTTTATACAATAAAGCTGTCTTAATCTTGTTACCTGATATTTTTGATACATTTTAAACTATATGGTTGCTGTATTCATGGTATAATACCTGTATTTTTATTCGTTATTATTACATATCTTATTATGATCTTGTTTTATCTAAAACTTATGTTTGTCCTATTTAAAAATTAGATGTAGCATTCACAGTCTTATTTGGAAATAGGCTTAACAATTATGCTTATACATATTTTGTGTAGAACTTTTTTTTTTTAATTGACCTTACTGTCTTGTTAGCATGACACAGAAACAGCCAAATGTTTTTGTAAGTGATCTTGCATCATTCTTGTTATGATCTTGAAGGGTACAAGAATATGCCACCCTAAAATACGCCACTTTGGTGTATTGATTATTTTTAGCTAGAGGCCATTGAAAACCAGTTGACACAGGAAAAGCTCTAAAAATAGAGCACAAAATTTCCTTTTATAAAAGAAATATATATTTGTAAAAGATGTCTTCAGATCTCAAACTGGGAATAGAGGACTCAGTAACTCATCGATGGAGAAGGCATTGACTTAAATATGCATTGCAAAACTAACCAACATCACCAGACAAGTTTGTTTACCGTATTTTTCCTGGCCATCTCTTCATAACTTGCCTTCATTTGCCCAGAAGCCCAAAACCCATTTTCCTTTGTTTTTGCCTAACATTCTGTATAAACCCAAGTTCTAATCAACTCTTGGAGTTATTTGTCTCTAGGTACTCCCGTAAGTAAGCATGATGCACATGCTGATACACTTTTGTGTGCTTTTCTTTTGCTAATCTGTCTTTAATCAGGCCCACCAGAAATATAGGAGTGTTGTAGAAAAAAAATAATTTTTCTCCACCAGAAATATAGGAGTGTTGTAGGAAAAATAATTTTTCTCCCCTATAATCTCTTGTCGGAGATTTCAAATTTAGAAATTACTATTAGTTAATTAACAACAGTCGTTTGAAATTTCTGTCATCTGTAGTAGTTTATTCTGATTTCTGCCTAAAGGCTCTCTCAGCAGTTACCTGCTGAAGATTGTGTATTCCTGAAAGACTGGCTTAGAGCCCCATGGAAAAGAACTGTACTAGGTACTTCGAAATATTTATACTTCAAAGAATAAACTTTTGGTTTTAGGCTTCTGATGGCATTTTGATACCAGTGGGCTGAGTCAGGATTTCCTGAATTCTTCCTATATACCTTTCCAGGTGCCTTCACTGAGACTGTTATCCGAAGATCTAGCAGATTAAAAATGAATTAGAAGTATTGAAGATATAATGTACATGATGGCTTTATTTAACACTACTGTATACTATATTTTTGAGTTGCTAAGAGAGTAAATCTTAAGAATTCTCATTCCAAGGAAAACAATTTTTGCAACTCTGTAAGATAATGGATATTAACTAAAAATAAATAATAATAAAGGAGAAAAGAAGGAGTTATGTAGGACTGAATGAGCTGACAAGGGAAATGTTATTTATTTGAAATACCATTGATGTTGTTTTAATGTTCTGTTTTATGTATAAGGAAATCTTTTCTTTTTAATATAACTGTTGCTCATGAAGAGCAGCAGAATATGCCACCCCAAAATATTCCACTTTGGTATATTATTTGGGGCTGTAGGAACTTGGAAAACAGCAAGGGAGAGGCTTTCTCTGAACTCCTCTTTTCTGCCCCAGGACACATCCTTCTAAAGGGACTCAATTGTCATAAATTCTCTCCCCTGGAGTTTTATCAACCAGAGAAGATTGACATTTATCACAGGAAAGGAGACTACAAGTGACACCGTACCCAGATAAACTTTGTCACAAACTATTATTTACAGAAAAAATAAATAAAACTAGGCATATTGATACAAGAAAATGAGATGCAAGAGGATGGTTGTGTCCAGGTCTTGGACAAGTACTTGGGGTGCACCCCACCAAGTGAGGGTCCTTGGTTTTGTGTAGGAAAGAATTCAAGAGAAAGCAACAGCTGAGTAAAAGTAGATTTATTCAAAGAGATGTATACTCCACAGACAGAGTGTAGGCCATCTCAGATAGCCAGAGAAGCCATGAGATGTTGGGGAGGTGGGTAGTTTAAAGTAAAAATAGATACATGTTCAAAAAAAACAGTATGGGCCATCTCTAAAGTCAGGAGAGGGTGACCACAAGGTGTGGCAGTTAGTTTTTAGTTAGTGGGCTTGGTACTTCATATGCTAACAAGTGGGAGGATTATTCCAACTAATTTGGGGAAGAGGAAGGGATTTCCAGGAATTGGGCCATTATCCACTTTTTGGCCTTTTATGGTTAACCTCAGAACTGTCATGGTGCTGGTGGGTGTGTCATTTACCATGCTAATATATTGCATTGAGTGTAAAGTGAAGCTCAAGGTCTACTGGGAGTTGAATCTTAACACCGTTTTGGGCCTCAAGGTCCAAGGAAGTTGAACTTCAATTGCTGTGTCATTCTTTTAATGGTTGTGCCCTGTCCCCTTCCCTCCTGTCTCAATATTAAATTTTTTTAAAGCTTATTTGAGTAATAATCAATTTGAATAGGGCAGCACCAGACCTTAAATGGTTAGGAATGTTTCACAGACAGGAACTAGGGAAAGGCTTTTGTAGACCAGACACAGAAACAAATTAAGAAAATTTTTCGTTGGCTAGAGGTTAGGTGGTTGCCTTATTTGGGAAAGCCTAGTTGGTTATTTTTGATTGCTTGTTCTTAGATTTTAATTTCTTAACCTTGTGGCATTTATGGAAATATACTCTGGCTTAAGTTTTTGTTCAGTTTTGTAGGTTGCCAAGGCATTAGAACACCTTCAGTCTAATAGTCTTCTTGTTCAATTACTGTAACACTATCATACCTCCTATCTATTCTTCTTGGAGCCCATTCATCTTTCCTGAAAATCATTTACTCTTCTCTGTATGGCCTGCATGTCCCCCTTTTTTCCCTATTAAGATAGTATTTAAGTCTGAATTCTAAGCCACCTGTGAATTACTCATTTTTCCCATGGTAAAATTTGTATACATGAGTGATGCATGTTAATAAACTTCTAAATGTTTTTCTCTTGTTAATCTATTTTTTTTGTTACAGGGTCTCAGCTATGAACTCAGAAGGGTAGAGTGAAAATTATTTTCTTCCCTTACGCCCACAAAAGTAGTAGTAGTAGTCTACAAAAGTAGTAGACTCTACTTTTGTAAAATGGGACATTTTAAAATCGTATCTAATTTTCCTCTCCCCCACCCCCATCCTCTCACAAGAATTCAGAACATTGCGTTGTTTCCTTCCTATATGTGGTTATTATGTTATTTGCATATGTCCATTAAAAATATGTCCTTCTCTCTACCATGGTGTAATTGTTTACCATGATGTTAGTGGGTTAGTTATTCCCACTAACACCTGGCCTTACCTGAAATGTGGTATTTGAGAATGATGCAGATTTAATCAGATCTGACCAGCCACTTTAAAAGAGCTAATTCTGGTTTTATGTAATCCAGATTTGCAAAGGCCACCCAGTACCTGATTTATATAGAGTTTATGGTAAGGGAGTTCATCTCAGGCGAGTCGGGCACCTTAGAATATTTTGGGGACCTTAGAGAGTGGAAATTATCCAAAGTTGTAAGTACTGTAAATCAAATCTCATGGAGCAAGTTTCTCAAGATTGGCTCCCTGGGCTCAATGTAGCAAAGAATAAAAGACTCTTATTAATCTAATCTGAGATTCCTTTTGATAACATGCAGCAAAGTAAGTTTAAAAAGATCTAATCGGTAGATTAAGATTCTTGTTGGATTTATGTAAATAATCAGGCCAAATTTAATAAAGCCATTTTTATTTTATAGTCTATAAGAATCTTTCTTTGAGATTATTTTTTGAATTAAGTGGGAGGAGCTATAGAAACAATCTGTGCTTTGATGGAAAGCTATACATTATCTAGAGCACTCCATTCCTTCTTATTTGATTAGTCTTTCACTGACTGTGAGCTGTTTTAGAACCTTTATATTGTAGGTAAATGACAGAAATGCAAATTCTTGTCTATAGACATGCAAATACATTCTGTCTGATAGACTCAGTTGATTTCCCTTAGCATCTTGAAGCCAGTTTTGCTTGTATTTGTACACTCATTTCAATATTCTTGATCTATAAACTTGATGTATTTAGATTCTCTTTTTTAACATCTTACTAGTTTCCTTATTAATGATTTTAAAAGAATCTTTAACATCTGTTCATTTCGTATCTGTATGAGTGTTACAATTTTGCATTTTAAAAAAGTTTAGCATATTGTAAACATTTCTTCTGCTTTCATACCACTCTAGTTTGAAAATGTATCTTCTTTGATTCCCTCTCAGTTTTCCAAAATTATTTTGGAAGTTTCTTCAACTCCCCTTGCTCAACCACTCTCCTTTGTGCATGGTGGGGAGGGATGAAAGAGGTCATGGGGATAGAAAGTGATCAACAGCAGAGTAAAAGCCACTGTTCATCTTTTCTATTTTTGTTTCCCCTCTGGTTCTTATTTCTCTCACTTTTAAGGATTTTTTCCCACAGACTTATCATCTTATTACTTGATTTTTGCTTTTAAATAATAAAGATGTGTCTGTTTTACCTTTTGGGTTACAATTTCTTATTTTGTTATGAAAATGAAAAAAGAAAAAAGAGCTAATGTGTAATACAAGTTAAGCACATTGTTCTTACTTTAAAAAAATACTCAAACATGACAAGTATTTCTATGTGCAAAGCCCAGGCTTAATTCTAGCAGTAATCCTGCATACCAGGAATAGTATTATTTTTATTTTGAATATAGTAAAAAAAATTATGTTTAAAATGCTGGGGAATATTCCCAAATTTGCACAACCACTAGGTAGATATGTTGTCAGAGAATGAGATGCTAAGGTCAGGAAAACAAAGCAAGGATTCATTAAGGGATAGATAATGCACTCTCAAGGCAAAAGCAGGTAGACCCAGGTACATAGCTGCCTGGGCTTCTTTGGCAAGCTGGTTACATGGGATGTAAAAATGAATGGGAAAAATATTTATTGGCTGAGAGAGATTTGGGGTTTCCTGATCTTTATCCCAGTTCCACCTTCCTGGGTGGAAGGAGGGATTTTTTTGTCCTAATTTAGTCTTGATCAGGAAGTCTGATGAGATCATGATGAGCAAAGGTTACATTCAGATGAGAGTATAATGAGCAAAAGGTTACATTGGGGTGGTGGAGATTCCTGTCTTGTCTCACATTTCTTTGTCTGCCTCCAAGACACTCGTCAACCCAGAATGTATGGTTTCTTGTAAGTCCAGAGGTTTATGCTTTTCTTGGTCTGTTTAAGGACCTTTGTTGTTCAGGAGATGTATGATTTCTTGGCACTTGGTCCATGTTGTTCTTTCTCTGCTCATATCTAGCTACCCACCTGCTCTAACAGATAGAAAATAAAATCAAAATGGTAGGGGGAGGTCCAGATGAAAATCACTTGTTAGTTCAGACTATTAATTTCCTTCTATTTTTTTATTGTCATATCTCTTCTCATATTTTCAGAGAAACGTTATTGTGAAATATTTTTACAGTATGTCTAAGTGACTAATAAGTCCAGAAGTTTGTCTTTCTAAATTATATTTTGTATATAAAGTATTATGGCTAAGTAGAGGTAGGAGATACGAAATATTTCATGTGGTTCTTCTTTTTTCCAAGAATATTATGACACACAGTCAGTCAAATGTTAGCATCCCAAATATCACCAACACAACCTATTGATAAAATGAAGCTGAGTAATCATGGCAAGGCAAGGTGCTACCTGGCAAAGTTTTGGCACTGTTTTAAGGGGAAATAATACAATAGTTTAGGATTTGTGGAAACAGCAAGGCAAAGATTTTGAAGTGAAGGTTTCAATGAATCTTAAGGCACAAAATGTTTGTTGATATTTTCCATTGGAGAATTGATGAATTTTGCAAGTAGGCCTGTAGTGAACAATCAAACAATTTTTCTGGACAGCATAGCCCTAGAAAAAAATGAAGTCATGTTACTGAGGACAGAGAAATCGCAAAACCATGCTAATATAGAAATAAAGGTGTGGTTTCAGCTCTCAGTGTTCAAACTGAGTGTAAGAGTAGCTAGTTTTGTTTATGAAAACTAACATTCAAATGCAAAAAAAAGTTTTTAAAAGTTGTTTTGAAACTTTTTTTGTTACCTTTTAGTCTCAGTAAGATTATCTTAAGAAGCAGAGTATGTCACTTGTCATGCAGTGACTAGGAATGTAACTGACAATGAAAACAAGGATGAGAAAGCATTTCCTTAGTCTAATGAAAAGCTAGTCAGAGTATTAGAAAAACAATTGAGATAAAGAGCACAGAGTACTTAACAATACACACACACACACAAATAGAAATTCTTAGCACTAAAGTATCCTAAAAACACTTATATTTTACCCAAGTAGATCTCTTGAAAATGTACTATCATTGACAGAATTTGTACCATATTGTCAATACAGCTGCCACTGCCTCATTTCTATCTCTTCAGTTTTCTCTAGAGCTCTCATAAAATAAATGTGTCCATAAATGTTATCATATTAAAACAACAAAATAATAAAATTCTAATGGGGACTTCAAGATGGTGGAGTAGAGGATATGGAGCTCACCCTCTCCCATGAATACATCAAAAATTACATCTACACATGAAACAATGTCATAGAATACCAACTGAACTTTGGCAGAATATCTCTTACAATTGGAACTACAAGAAAAATCCTCACAAAACTGGGTAGGAGAAGAAAAAGGAAAAGGAAACCAGAGCAGGATCTGCCCCCTCTGGAGGAAGGGCAGAGAAGGAAAAGTGCCCTCACCCTAAGAAGCCCCCTCTCCAGTGGAGAGGTCGCCTGGGACAGAAAGGGAGCTCCAGAGGCTTAGAGGAGAAAGTAGTAACTGCTTGTCAGACAGAATGGAGAGAAACCAGCACAGAGGGTCAGTTCAACACCAGGAATGACCCGGAAGCCGATGAGTGCAGGCTGGGACTGGGTGCTGGGGCTTGGGTTTCAGAGGATGGGCCCAGGAAGAGAACTGGGGCTGACTGCAGAGGCAGCCTCAGGGGGCTGGAGTGTGGTGCAGGCTGAGGCTGGGAGTGTATGCAGAACAGCCTGGGTTTACCATAGGACCCTCCACTACTAGCACAGCAGAAGGAGGCATTCAACACAGCCTGGCCATAGCAGCCTTCTTCACAAGCCCAGAGGGTATTCCTCAGCACCATGGTTGGTGTCAGACAGATTGGGGTCCAGACATAGAAATCTTCTTGGTTTGCTCTGGAGGGGCCCAGTCGCTGGTGCACAGCTCCCAAGAAGAGGCAGAGATGAAAACCGAGTCTACTTTCAGTGGTCTCAGGACTTCTCAGGTGGGACTGAAATTTAAGTCAAGCCTCAGGCAGATGTGAAAGATTTGCTCCACTGGAGACTTTGTGGACCGGCACCTCTGGGATAACTGAGTGGAGTTCTGGTGTGTGGAGGGGGCAGGTCTTATATTAACAGGGGTCTACACATGTGGAGGTGGGGCCGGTATCTGGGTTGGCCCTGTAGCTATTGCTGGATCCTAATGCATGGCTGCGCGCACACTATGGTGGTCCTGGTGCCTTATGTCAGCAGATCTACCCTGGTAGCCCTGCGGGCACAGAACCTGGGGGAGACCAGAACAGGTTGCCGACATTCTCGCAGCTGAGGCAGGGAAAAGAGCAGTGTCAACAAAGTGTACTTTGAAGCCCACACAAGTGACAAACAACATCACAGAGGGCACTTACTGGTGGACATCTCCTGCAGAGGAATACTCAGTGGTGCATCTTCTAGCAAATGTGCTCCAATGATCAAAGGAGCAGTACAAGAAGAGGCCATTGTACCTATTAACACATATGCACTCGCATACTGGAGCATCTAAATATATAAAGCAAATACTAACAGACATAAAGGGAGAAACTGATGAGAATACAAGAATAGTAGGAGCCTAACAATGACATCATTGGACAGATCTTTGAGACAGAAAATCAATAAGGCAGCAGAGATACTAAATGACACAACAGAACAGTTAGACTTAATTGATATTTTCAGGACATTACATCCCCAAAAACCAGAATGCATTCTTTTCAAGTGAGAATGGAACATTCACTAGGATGGAGCACATACTAGGACACAAAAGAAGCTGCAGCAAATTTAAGAAGATAGAAATTATTTCAAGTATCTTTTCTGACCACAATGGCATGAATTCAGAAATCAACCACAGAAAGAAAAATGAGAAAACATCAACAATAACAACAAAGAGACTAAACAACATGCTACTAAAAAACCAATAGGTCAACAATGAAATCAAAGAAGAAATTAAAAAATACCTTGAGACAAATGAAAATGAAAACACAACCACACAGAATCTATGGGATACAGGAAAAACAGTCCTAAGAGGAAAGTTCATAGTGACACAGACCTTCCTTAAAAAATAAGCACAATCTCAAATAAACAGTTTAACTTACCATCTGAAAGAATTGGAAACAAACAAAACCTAAAGTCAGCA
Organism: Camelus ferus; assembly: GCF_009834535.1. Lineage (NCBI taxonomy): Eukaryota > Metazoa > Chordata > Mammalia > Artiodactyla > Camelidae > Camelus > Camelus ferus. The sequence goes on from NC_045697.1 coordinate 23,831,202, forward strand.
GAAGGAAAGAAATAATAAAGATCAGGGAGGAAATAAAATAGAAATTTTAAAAATAGAAAAAAATCAGTCAAACCAAGAGCTGGTTTTTGAAAAGGTAACAAAATTGACAAATCTTTGGCCAGGCTCACAAGAAGAAATGAGAAAAGACAAAAATAACCAAAATAAGAAATGAAAATGGAGAAATTGCAACAAAGACCACAGAAAAACAAATAAACAGACAAAAAATCATAAAAAAGTACTATGAACAACTATATGGCAACAAATTGGACAACCTAGAAGAAATAGACAAGTTTCTACAAACTTACAGTCCACCAAACTGAATCAAAAAGAAATGGATAATTTGAATAGACCACACCACTAGAAATGAAATAAAATCAGCAATAAAAAACCTCCCTGCAAACAAAAGTCCAGGACCATATGGCTTCACTCAGGAATTCTACCAGATATAGGAAGAACTTATATGCATCCTTCTCAAACTCTTCCAAAAGATTGAAGAGGAGGGAATACTCCCAAAGTCATTCTTTGAAGCCACCATCACCCTGATACCAAAACCACATAAAGACACTACCAGAAAAGAAAATTATAGATTAATATCTTTGATGAATATAGATGCAGAGATTCTCATCAAAATATTAACAAACAGAATCTAAGATCCACCATGATCAAGCTGGATTCATCCCAGGGACACAAGAATGGTTCAACATACACAAATCATTCAGTGTGATACACCACATTTACAAAAGAAAAAAACAAAAATCACATGATTATCTAAATAGTTGTAGAAAAAGTATTTGATAAAGTCTAACACCCATTTTTGACAAAAATTCTTACCAAAGTGGGTATAGAGGGAACATATTTCAAAATAATAAAAGCTATTTATGACAGACACACAGGCAGCATAATGCTCAATGGTGAAAAGCTGAAAGCCTTCTCATTAAAATCTGGAGCAAGACAAGGATGCCCACTCTCACCACTTCTATTCAACATAGTATTGGAAATCCTAGCCATAGCAATCAGAGAAGAAAAAGAAATAAAAAGGATCCAAATTGGAAGAGAAGAAATAAAAGTGTCCTATCTGTACATGACATGATACTATACATAGAAAATCCTAAAACCTCCACACAAAAACTACTTCAGTTGATAAAATAATTTGGAAACGTAGCAGGATACAAGATTAGCATGAAGAAAGCAGTTGCATTTCTTTACACTAACAATGAATTATGAGAAAACAAAAGTAAAAAAATTCCCTTTTAAAATCTCATCAAAAAAATAAAATGTGTATGAATAAACCTGACCAAGGAGGTAAAAGACTTATATGTAGATAACTGCAAAGCATTTATTAAAGAAATTAAACATGATTTAAAGAAATGGAATTATATTCTATGCTCTTGGATTGGAAGAATTAATATTGTTAAAATGGTCATACTACCAAAGCAATCTACAGATTTAATGTGATCCCTATCAAATTACCCACAACACTTTTCACAGAACCAGAACAAATAATTATAAAAATTATATGGAATCACGTAAGACCCAGAATTGCCAAAGCAATATTGAAGAAAAAGAAAGACGTTGGAGGAATAACCCTCTCATACTTTAGACAATACTATAGCTACAATAATCAAAACACAGAATCAGATATATGGATTGATGGAACAGAATAAGAGCCAAGAAATAAATCCACACACCTAGGGTCAATTACTCTTTGACAAAGGAAGCAAGAATATACAATGGAGAAAAGACAGTCTCTTTAGCAGGTGGTGTTGGTAAAGCTGGCATATATCTAGAGGGAACTCTAATTTGAAAAGATACATGCACCTCTATGTTCATAGCAGTACTATTTACAATAGCCAAGACATGGAAACAACCTAAATGTCTACTGACAGAAGACTGGATAAAGAAGCAGTGGTGTGTATATGTGTATGTATATATGTGCACACACATACACATACATACATATACATATACACACACACATAGACAATGGAATACTACTCAGCCATAAAAAATAATAAAATAATGCCATTTACAGCAATATGAGTGGACCAGGAGATCATCATACTAAGTGAATTAAACCAGAAAGAAGAAGAAAAATACCATATGATACTACTTACATGTGAGAATCTAAAAAAAAAAAAAAAATGACATCAATGAATTTACTTACAAAACAGGCTCACAGATGTAGAAAACAAACTTAAGATTCCCAGGGGTAAAGTGGTTGGGAAGGGATAGATTGGAGGTTTGAGATTTGCAGATAATAACTACTATATATAAAATAGATAAACAACAAGTTTATAATGTATAGCACAGGAAACTATAATATATTCAGTATCTTATAATATGCCTTTAATGAAAAAGAATATGAAAATGAATATATTATGTATATGTATGACTGAAACGTGCTGTACAAAATAAATTGGTACATTATAAACTGACTATACTTCAATAAACATAAATATAAAAAAAATAAAATTAAAAAACAAAGAAGATTTAAAGAATAGGGGAACTCATATTTTTGTTAAACATGTTAAATTTTTAAAAGGTTATTTATTAGATCTGTGTGTTTGTATGTACACGTGTGTATGTAACGTTGAACTTTACCTCAGCATCCTTTGTTTTAGGGAAGCAGTTTTTTTGTTTCCCAATATCTCACCTTTGTCTTTCAAGGAAAGAACTAATAACAAAGGGCTACTCTGCCCTGACATATTCCAAGATAAAGGCCTTCTCCATTATTCCTCATGACTTCTAGAAGATTTACCAGTGATTCCTTTGTTTACCTTCGTGTCAAGGACCCAAGTTTCTCTTCCTTTTCTTTGAGATGTTCTTTATTAATGAATGTTCTCCATAGTGCAGTAAGTTAGTATTGAAAAAATAATCTCTGTAACTTTCTGATGTTACATATGCATATATGGATATGTATACATAGATAAACATGTTTGTAGATATAAATAATTATATTCTGTTAGATCTTAAAAATGACAAATTAGATAAACTTTCTCCTTGATGTCCACAATGTCTGTTTTTGGCCTCTGTGTTGCTGCCACATCATTGACAAACACCAAGTGAAGGGGCATGAAAAGACACATTAAGAAAAGAATAAAAGTTCTATGTTATTCAGACTTAACTTTATTCACATATATGGAGCAGCTCATTTTATTCACATGTATGGAACAGCTGTAGAAAAGTATGGGGCTTTGGCATTTGAGGCTTTAAATTTTAGTTTCTTCACTATTATAGTTGAGCAAATCACTAAATCTTACTCTCTTTATCTGTAAAATGGGAATAAAAGAGATCGCACAGAAATATTTTTAAATTGTATAATTTAAAATTATATTTTAAACAATTGTATAAAATATATTTATACAATTGTATAAAATTGTATACATTTCCTAGTAGAAAGTAGATGTCAGTATTCTTCCCTCCTGATTACTGTATTTTATTCTATCACTTCATTAAGAAAGATATCTAATAAGTTCATTTATATTAATATATAAATGTGGAAGCCTAATGTTTCCTCTATTACAGGTATTTGATTTAGACATTATCAGAGCTATAATCCAGAGAAAACACAAACAAGGATGATCTGATGCAGTTAATATAATTGTCTGATATTATAAAGATTATGAAAATGTTCCTGAGGTCAAACCATCAGGCAGGCATCTTATCTGCCTCTGTGTAGGTTCAACCTAGAATGCAATTTGAATATGCAGATACAGTTATCCATACTTATTATATATTTCTGTCTTCATTCAAACTTAGTTGATTTGGTTTTCAGACTTAGTGGGACAAATAATATAACTTTTGTTTGTTCAGAAATGACAATATATGTAAAAAAGAAATGATAATATATAAACATCTCTTATATGTAGACACTTGTGTGGGAAAATAGCAACCAGACATTAGGACTTTTGAAAACCTGTACCCCCAAATCCAAATCTCACCTTCAGATTTAATTACTTGATTTCCCTAGGATTGTTGTTTAAAAAACAGGAAATTTTGATAATCATTGTCATAACTGTAGTTTTTTTTATGTGTGTATACTTGACATACTTTGTTTTCATAGTAAATTGGCAGACATTTAAGATTAACCTATCCTTTGCTGTATAAAGTACTCTGGAATTATTTGAGAAAGTGTTTAAATCTCTGTGGAGGATTTGAAAACACTGAGGAATTGAGATGTATGCCTTTAAAGAAAAGTAAATGAAAATCCTTGAATAGTTAGTGCTATATTAAGGTGACCACATTAAAAGTGTTTCAGAAATTCTAAGAGGAAAAAAAAAACAGTATAAATTAGTGTAATTGCATTATTGGCTTTCAAGGCTAGAATGTTTGTTACTGTATTTAATTCACAATAGGCAATTGATTGTGTTTTTAAATGAATGAATGAATATGAATGAATGATTGAATGGTAACACATACATGCACAGTAAAACATTCATGATGGGATGTTAATGATCCATCTCATGTTAATGATTTGACTTTGACAAATGTATCAGCTAGGTTAATGTAAAGAAAGCAGAAAATAATTACACATAGAAGGGGAATGATGAGCAAAACCACAGAAACCACAATTACAATGAACTAAATGAACTATAGGGTTAAGTAAAAAGCATCCATGACAAAGCTATTGAGAGACAGAGTGAATGGGTGAAATAAAGCATCTTTTAAAACTTATGCATATATATATATATTTTTAAAGTCAGTATTTCCATAAAAATCTTTATAAAAACTACTGATATCCTTCCATCTACCTTCCCTGCTCAAAACCTTTTTTTATTTCTCATTGGTAACACCACTTTAAAATTGTGACATAATTTATAGGTAATCAATCACCTCCATGTTTATAAATAGAAGCTAATATTACTATTTTTAATATTTTAGAATAGATATTATCAAATGATGTCTCAAAATAAATGATTAATACTTCGATTACTTACTGTCCTACCTCGTTTTCTCTTTTTCTTTTTCTTACACTCAGACGTGCATACTCAAATTCGTGCACTTCTTCCAACTACCCAGTATAATTATATTTTAAATTTTAGGTTGTTCAATACTTACTGTTTATGTTACCAGAATTATGTAAATACTATTATTAAGAGTTGAGTCATGTAGAATACTACAATTATATATCCTTTTCTTAATATAAATATTTGTTTTCTCTGAAGTTGATAGTTGTCTCAATATTACCATTGGTTTAATTTCTATAAATTTATCAGCATCTTACATTAAGACTTTTTGCTAATAGTTAAAATCTTCTCAGTATGTCTTAACAGACCAAGCAGACTATTAGTGTTCTCCTCTCATTAAAGACTTAAAGCTCTCTCTTCTGCTTACTGCTTATCTCTGAAAAGGCAGCTTCATAAGTCATCTTGATAAGTCATCATTTTCTGGGAATCTGTTTTCTCATTTGTCATGGGGATTCCCATGGTTTCTCTCCTTTTCCTAGATTTTAGTATTTAGACATCTTGGCTTACTAAACTTGTTTTGATGGGGAAAAAAATATTTCAATAGTTCCTTGAAGAAAACCATATAGAAAAATTAATATTTTGCATGTGTTTAAATGATTAATTTATCCTTGTCTTGGTTTTGTATAGAATTCTTAATTGGACTTTATTTTTCTCAGAATTTCAAAGTCATTGTACTATTTCTTCTAGGTTTCATTGTAGCCATTTGACAAATCCAATGCCATTTTGTGTCTATATGCCTTTTTTCTTAAATTCCTGGATGCTTTTAGCATGGATTTGTCTTGAATTTTATGGCTATGTAAAGTGACTTTCTGAATTTTTGCCCTTCCATTGTGGTAAGTGCACTGTCCATCAGTTCTTGAAAATGTGTGTTTGTGTGTGTGTTTAATATACTTCCTGCCTGTTTTGTTTAGGGGCTAGTTACGCTCAGAGATTGAGATTGTCTTGCCAATTGTTTATTTAACATAGTCATGTTTGCTGTGGTATTTATCAGAATTTCACAAGCTAATAGCATATAGGATAATGTCCTTAATAAGATGATCAAGAAATAACATAATCCAAATAAATGATAAATTAATTACACTATTGTGCCAGGCAGTGGGAGGTGGTAGAAATAAAGTCCATATTTAGTTGAGCTCTACATTTTCTACAAGTTTGGTTTCTCCAGAGAGCCAGCTTACACAGAACTGACTTTCAGCTGCCAGTGCAAAAATCCAAGCTGCTTGTTGCTAAAGCTCATTGCTAGGGAATGAAAGCACAAGGTTGGCGAGCAGTCTAGCCTACACCCAGGGTTATCCCTCCAGAGACCTGTTTGTACCATTGCCGAGGAGGGACTCACTCAGGTAGGAACGGATGTCTCTTCTCTTCCTGAGACTGTTGCACAGTTTAATACCACTGCCAACTAAGAGTAGCCTGGCCATGGCAGGAGCAAGCGTCTCAGGATCTTCAGAGAGCTAGATCAGTAAAGGGTAGCTTTTCCCTGAACGAAACTCAAAATAGCCCTCACAAACTCTCAGTATTTGTAGCCTGAATGTCCCCACATCATAGTTGCTTCCATGTCTGTTTTTATTAATAAGCCCCCAGCACAGCCCCTCAGCAGCTGAACTGCTAAAAGTTTATCAGAGACAACAGATGAGATGATGACGTTCTGACCCAACTTACTTCATTCTTATTTCAAAGCAACTTTACTTCTGAAAATAAGATTTTGTGTTTTTTTGTCATAAACAAGTGGACTAAAACAATTTTACTTGTCTTAACAAGTGGATTGAAATTATATGAAACCATTACATCTGTAATGCCTATACTGAGTCTATAGTTTTTTTTTAATCATTTCTTTGCCATTTCATCTCTCTCATTTTTAATGTTTTACTCCTTTAGTGGTACCGCATCCTTATCTTGTAATAAATAGTAAGACTTCTTTTGGTTGTATGAATGATCATTTTTATAGTCTTCTCTTAATTCCATGATTACAGTACCTTTTCTGCTCATTTACCTTATTTACTCCTTTTGTTTTAGATTTTTTTTATCATTCTTTTTACTCTCTTTTTTCAAAGTTCCGAATTTTTCTTTGTTTATAATGATCTTCATCTTATATGTTAGACCCTTAGATACCCATGAATCATATGAAATTTTTGCCTTTACTACTATATAGATGTTTTCTCCATTAATGAATCTTTTAATCCCATATCTAGGGTCATAAACCTGGCTGCTATCTTTATGTAAGTCATTGCAGTTAACTTGATTTAAACCTGTATTTTCTCTATGACCCTTGATCTCACTTGTGCCTGAAGACTCCAGTCCAAAGTTTAGTTGAAATTCCAGTTGAAACTTTCGAGAGAGTAAAACTTCAGTTTTAGGTCTGGGTGAATATGTGATTTCAATCACTTCAGTTTTCAGTCTTTATTCTTTGTTTTAGCCACACATGTATCCACCCTTGTCATCACTTTTTTAGCTTTACTGTCTTTTTCAGTGCTAGATGTGAACAGTTTTCTCTTATTGCTAGCTTAAAGTTGGTCTTTTAGGTTTTAGTTTTCTCTGTTCTGCTAAGCCACTTTAAACTTGTTTATCTGCTTTTCATATTTTTAAATGATTTAAAATGTCTTTTCCTGTTCTTTGCTCATGAAGCATTTATTAGTTTATAACAATTTTAGTTGGGTTTCCTCTGGACATCAAAGTAAATTGATATGTTTGATCAACCACAATTAGTTGATACTGAAGCACTATTTAGAAAAAGTGTAAACTACCATCAACCAAGCTAAACATAATCTTTCCTTTTGTGTTATTATGTATGAATTTCCTGTAGTAGGCTGAATAATTGCCACTGCGAGATATCAGGGCTTAATCTGTGGAACCAGTAAATGTTATCTTATAATGAAGAAGGATTTTTTTCAAATTATTGAATTAAGTATCTTGAAATTGGGAGATTATCCTGGATTGTTTTGGGTGTCTCCTAAATGCAGCACAGTGACCTTATAAGAAAGATGCAAAGGGAAATATGATACAGATAAAGGAGGAGAAGATACACACACACAGAAAAAGTAATGTGAAATCAGAATCTGAAAGAAACAAAGAGTGGAATCTCTGTGAAAGCCCCCAGAGGTGCTGTGACCAAACAAACACCTTGATTTGCACAGTGAAACTGATTTTGGACTTCTGGCCTCAAGAATTGTGAGACAGTTCATTTCTGTTGTTTAGCACAAATGTATCTATGCTGTCCCATGTATTTAGACTTTAGATTTGTCCCTCTTCAAAACTATGGTTCAACTGATTAAAAAAAATTAGGTATAACTTAACAATGGTAAAACAAAACCACATTTCTGTGTGACAAGACCATATACCATAACCATCCTAAATGAATAGGTTTAATGCAATGAAAATCAAAATCCCATCAAGAATTTACAAAGGATTTTAAGATTTATTTGAGAGTGAAAATGGGAAGACTAACTCAAAACAACTTGAGTAAGTTAGGACATAAAATTGCTGTATGGGTAGAGATTATGTCTTACCATAATATATTCCATGTAACATTCTATAAATACTTTAGAGTGAATGAAAATGAGAAATGAGATAGGCAGAATTATAAGATGATACCCAAGATTTCTAGACCTAAATATACACATTCCTGTATAATTCCTTCCCCTAGTGTAGTGGGGGCTTGTGAATGTGATATGATTTCACTCCTATAATTATCAATTATATTTATCAGTTATGTGATAACATTTACTGGTTTCACAGATTAGGACCTGACATCTTGTTGTGGCCATTATTCAGCCTACTACAGGAAATCCACACATACTTAACCATAATTAATTGATACTGAAGCATTACTTAGAAAAATTGTATGCTATTGTCAACCAAGCTAAACTTAATCTTTCCCTCTGTGTTAGTATATATGCCTTTAAAAGAGGGATTGGGTCCTTCATGAAGAGAGAATTTTGAAGTCAGAGATTCTGCTGATTCTGAAACAAACAAACAAACAAACAAAAACACGACAACAAATGTCATCTGTATGGGCTGTGTGGTTTGGACTTGAGGGCACCCTCTAGGACCTGAGAGCCACCCGACCTACAGCAATCAAGAAAATGAGAACAGAGTCCTATAACTATGACGAACTGAATTCTTACCAACAATAAGTCAAGGTTCTAGATGAGAATGTGGCCTACCCAAAGCCTCGATTACAGCCTTGTGGAACACTCAGCAGAGGACTCAGGCCATACCCAAGCATATGTCCCACAGTACTGTGAGATAATAAATTAAACTGCTATGTTTGTAGTTATTTGGAAAATAGGAATAGAAAACTAATCTAAGAAGGAACTTGCTCAAATTGGTATTAAACATATCATAAATGTTCAATAATTAAAATAGTTTTTTCTTGCATAAGATTTGATTGGAAGATCAATGGCTCTAATTAGAAATAGACATAATTTTATATATCAATTTTATTTGTAAGCAATGTACATTATTAGCTAGATTAGAAAGAACATTTATTCAGTAAATGACATTAACATCTACTACATCTAATTAGAACATCTAATTATTTTTGATATGTAAAAAATAGCTAATCACATGGTATATTTTAAAATATATTACAGATTGATTAATAATTTAAATGAAAGCGATAAACTGACAAAAGTAGTGGAAAATAAGGTTGAATATTTTTTCTGAACTAAGAAAAGGGAAACATTTCCCGTATGTTAACAGCAAATGGAGAACTCCCAAGGACAATACATGCAATGATGACCCTATCTGTTTTAACAAGGTAGACTACAATAAATAAATCCGTTTGACAAACTGACATATTTAAATTTCTTTCACTCAAAGATCAAAAACTTAGAGAAAGCCATGAAAATATATTTAAAACATGTATTGAAAGCAATACAAATTGTGCATGCCTAATAAAAACATGGCCAGTAGCCTTGTTCCACATGCATCATAACCTGCCCTGGACTATTGCCCTATCTACGTAAACTGCTACATTATATCATCATTAGTGTATGTATAATGGTGTCCCACTCCAAGGCCATTGAATACTGAAACAGACTGATACCTAACTCAGTGGTTTGCCAATTATTTATGGCCTGGCTCAGACAGAGAAGTTGTAACAGTTAATTCCTTTTCAAAAATTTGACCCAAGAGCCACAGAGACTATTGCCTCTTTTAAGAGCATTGAACTAAGGGATCTAGGTCTGCCTTTTCATGGCCTTGTGTGCCTAATGAGTAAAGTGAGAGACAGACAGAGAGAATGGAAGGAAAAGAAAGAAATGAAGAAAGAAAAGATAAAGAACAAAAGAGAACAGAACAGAAAAGGCAAAGACGATGAGAGAGTAGTTACAAGGAAGAGAAAAGGGAAGAAGAGAATATTTAGAAAAGATTAAACACGCAGGGTCTGAGTATCGCAAAGTACAACACCCATGAGGATGTACAGAGAAGAGAGGAAGGCATCCCAGGCTATGGAGATTGGTGTGTACAGATCATATTTGGAAAATAAGAGGAGCATGTGAAAACCACAGAGGAACCACAGATCATGAGAAAGCAAAAGAGCTGAGAAGAGCCTTACCTAAATAATCTGGTATTAGAGAGCTCTATTTAATAATTATTTTCTGGGCAACAGAATATTGAGCAATGTGGGAGAAATGATGCATACCTCTAGTTGATGACCTGTGTGTATAAGCCTGCTACAGAAACTGCTCAAGAAGTAATACAAAACTTATTTACCTTTCCTACTCTCTTGTGCATCAAGGAAAGACAAAGATAAATTACAATAGACAATTTTCTCTCATCTGTTAAGTTTTCCATCAAATTCCTGGAATTTCTTTAGGTCATTTAAGAACATGCTAACAATCTATGTATTTAACTTTTACTTTGTTAGTTTTATTATGAAGATCTATTTTAACACTAATTCACAGAACTTGATACATTGTTCAGTTTCTATATTTTAATCTGATGCTTTGGGGACAAGATTCTGGTAGTAGGTATGTTAGAGATATTGATTATAATTTTAAAGATGTGTTTTTAATGCACGTATGATATCCTTGCTTGTAAATTTCTTGACCTTTACCTACCTTCCATCATTTTCTAAGGAACCCTAGTTTGTTTTAGTGAGATAGGCTTTTGAAGATCCCAATCTGGTTCAGTAGGGTTACTCATTGTTACTGGGTTGTTTTTACTTTTAGGACCTTGTAGTGTGCAGAGCTTGAAAATAAGTATTTTTTTGAAAGAAAGGAAAATTGAATCCTGAGTTTACACTGTTTATACTTCAAATATAAAGTTGTAGGATTTTTCTTCTACATTTTTTGTTTCATTTCTCTACTACCTACTATTGTTTTAGCCACACTTACTCTGTTAATACTATTATAGTAATGTACTTTCATTAGATCTCCAAGAAATTCAGTTTATTTTCCATAGAAATAAAACTCTGTCATTTTGTGTAAATAATGTACACATTTTCTTTAAAAATAATTAAATTTTATAATATTGCTTTTATAATAATTTGCATGCTGTTATATATAGTAAATATATATAATAAAATGAACACACACAGAACTGGCACAAAGAGATTTATGAACAACATAATTAACTCTTTGTAAGCACTGGATTTTATTTATGGTAAGTACAAGGTCATATTGAAAACTACCCAAATAGCTTTGTAAAAAATTAGTAAAGGAAAACCTCAGTAAATAGAGTCATGGTCAGAAGGAGGAACTTTCATGCTCTGAGGCAATAGCAGAGCCCAACAAGAAAAAGTAAAACTCCTCCTCTTCCTTGCAAGAACTCAGCCAATGAAAGCCATGGACTCTGTTTATTACTCCCAACTTCTTTTACTCTCTATAGAAGCATTCTCTCCCTCTGCTGTGTAGGGACTTGCATGTGGCTCACCATGGTTACAGACCCCTAACTGCAATTCTATACTGATCCTGATTAAACCCATCTTTGCTGGAGAAATATCTGGCAGTCTGTTATTTGTCTCAGGGCAGCAGCTTCAGGCATGTTACAAAAAAAAATAAGGTGATGTGGGTAAGTGGAATTTTTGAAGATAGCTTCCACTGTTTAATTAGGGAGAATTTCCATCTTCACCTATGTCACATTTGTTTAAGCTTCCTTTTTGATTCGTATTAGAGTTAAGTAATAATACTCACACAGTTCTGTATATTTGGGGTTGTTTCTTCCCAGTGTTTTTAAAGTTTATTTGTAAATGTAAATGGTATCTATGTTTCCATTACACTTTGTTATCTAGGCAAAATCTGCTTTTATTAAAGTTGATGCATCTGTTTTGAGATTCTTTCTCCTTTCCAATCCATATTCTATACTCTTGTCAGATCAATCTTTTAGAATATAATTTAGTCATTTCATTTATAAAAACTATTAAAGTTACGAGATAAAAATAATCTGAACTCATGGAAGACATCTCTACTGATAGTTAATTTCCCTTATTTTCTTATTATAAATTAATATTAAATAATCCATAAATTAAGTGCTTAATTTGCTACATTTACCAGCAAAGATTTAATCCCTAATTAATTGATATGTTTCATTTCTTTTAAAATATTTATCATAATAACACTTAATGGCTTATAGTCTTGGTTTAGTAATGGTGGAGGAGCTGATAAATTTTAGGTCTAAAATTTAGTGGTGATCTGATCCATCAGGGTGAAAATGAACAAGTGATAATGTCATAGTGGCTAAATCCACTTGATTTGTAGAGTGTAATATGAATAATTACATAAAAAATTTAGTGCAACTTAGAACAATGATTTATAAATTTCGAATTTTTCATTGCTTTTGTTATAAGCCCTTTTGTCTGTTGCTGTCTTTGGTCAGATAACTCCTTTCAACCTTTAATTACAATTACATTGAGAGGGAGATAAATGAACAAATAAATGAACAAATAAATGCAACTATTTATTTGAAATTTATTTGAATTTATAGTGTATAAACTTCACAAAACAGTTTCACTCCCAGATAGTTGCCTCTTCCTAGCTAAACACTTAACCAGATAGCCTAGCATTCTGAAAGACTAGGGAGTGAAGATTCTGCATGAAACTGGCTGCATATTTTTTGTGACCCTTGAATCAGTTTTTCCTGTCTTAGCTTATATTTCATATAATAAAGAGCCTCTTATTTGTCCCCTTCGCTGCATTATAGAACCAATATTGTCCAGATGTAACCCAAAATAATGATTGTTTCTTTTTCTCCTTTTTTGTTTTTTTGTTCTGAGAAATGTTCTTTTATTTTTTCAAGATAAGCTATTCTTATGGCCATTGGCAGTCAATGTAAAAGTAGTAAAATTCTATCAAATGTCAGCACTCAATTAACAATGAACTTTCAGCAAACTCTATTTGTGTCCACATTCTATTTTATATACAGGCTTAAAGTTGTGATTCATTTTTTAGCACCGTATATACAATTGAAACCCAGTAAAAGGCAAGAATAGAAGGCAGAAATGATCAGTTTGAATGTAAAAATAAATATTTTTACCTATAGGAAGCCATCCTATTTCTTGCTTGAGGGAATTGAATACCCTGTAACATAATGTAATCTTTAAAAGCATAATGGCACAGAGACAACTCTGAATATAGTGCACAAATTCTGACATTGACAAATTGTCCAAGAGTCGATGGAATATAAATGGGACTGACAAACTTTCAAATTCCATTGACGTTTAGGTACTTTAAAAATCAAACTGCTCAAATCATTTTAATCCTAGTACTTGTACAAGATTTTTAAAGCCTGTTTTTAAAAAAGTCTGAAAACACAATATTGCACTGTGTTATTATATAAAGTTAGCAAGAAAGAATCTAATATAAATCTAAATTTATAAAAAATCACTATTCTAAAAGAACAGAAATGTTGATGTAGTAAAAAAAAATAACAGCTACATCTCCTCTGGCACTAAGAAAAAGATAGCTATCCATTAAGAACTTCCTCACATTTCTGCAACAACACCTACAAATATTTCTGTAAACATTGTTATCTTTTTATTCTATCTGTTCCTCTCTGTCCCTTCCAGAGAACTCTGTCCCTCTGCCCAGATTCTGTCGGCCTTCTCTAGCACCTTGCATTGTTTAATTAATTATCATATGTTGTTCTTCCTCCTCTCTTGAGTCCTTTTCATGAAAAAATTAAACTTACTTTTTTTAATTCTCTCCAATGCCTCAATCTCAAAATAAAAATTTGTTTTCCTCACTCCACATTTTTTTCTCGATTTTGTTTACTTCATTATAACCTCCACATTTTCTCCATACTGCACTTCTAACACAGAAGCTGTCAGGGTTTTCTTTATTTGCAAAATATTCTTTTAGAATATTGAAATGTCTAAGGATTCTACTAAAGGCTATGAGTATTCACAAGACTATGAAATGCTTAGAAAAGAAACTTATGTATTAAATTATTAATAGGTACATATCACATCTTAATAGAATATAATGTATAATTTTAAAATCCTCCCCAATTAGAAAAATCTTGAGTGTGTGTGTATATAGCAATAAAAGTAAGTACTTACTACATACAACTATTTTTAGTGAAAGAAGAAATTTTAGGTTTGGATAAATAGAAAAGGAAGGGAAAGCTAAAAATTATGAAGATGTCAATTCTCCACAATTAAATTTATAGTTTTGATACACACAAAATTAATATTCCAACAAATCTGTTCTGGAATTTGTCAAAAACTTTCAAACGCTTATCTTTAAGAAGAAAATAACTGAGAGCATAAAGGGAAGTTCAGGAATGTTCAGGAGGAAAAGAGCCCTACCTCATACTATAAATTTGAAATTACATTTTAAAGTTAAAAGAATATAAGCAGTGTGATAATCAGAAAGGATAATGATTATTGATTAATAACTAAAGGATAATTATTTATTGATTAATACATTAAAATTGCAAAACAAAAATGCTTTAAGACCTAAACAAGCAATTCTCCAAGGAAGAAATACAAATGATCAATAGGCACATGAAAAAATGCTCCATATCACTAATTATCAGAGAAATGAAATTCAAAACTACAGTAAGGTGTCACCTCACACCAGTCAGAATGGCCATCATTCAAAAGTCCACAAATGACAAATGCTGGAGAGGCTGTGGAGAAAAGGGAATCCTCCTACACTGCTGGTGGAAATGCAGTTTGGTGCAGCCACTATGGAAAACAGCATGGAGATTCCTTAAAAGACTAGGAATAGACTTAATCTTATGACCCAGGAATCCCGCTCCTGGGCTTATATCCAGAAGGAACCCTACTTCAAAAAGACACCTGCACCCAATGTTCATAGCAGCACTATTTACAATATCCAAGACATGGAAACAGCCTAAATGTCCATCAACAGATGACTGGATAAAGAAGAAGTGGTACATTTATACAATGGAATACTACTCAGCCATAAAAACTGACAACATAATGCCATTTGCAGCAACATGGATGCTCCTGGAGAATGTCATTCTAAGTGAAGTAAGCCAGAAAGAGAAAGAAAAATACCATATGAGATTTTCTCATATGTGGAATCTAAAAAAAAAAACAAAAAAAAAAAAAACCGTAAATACAAAACAGAAACAGACTTATAGACATAGAATACAAACTTGTGGTTGCCAAGGCGGTGGGGGTGGGAAGGGATAAACTGGGAGTTCAAAATTTGTAGATACTGACAGGCATATGTTTAATAAATAAACTAGATTATACTGTATAGCCCAGGGAAATATATACAAGATCTTGTGGTGGCTCACAGCAAAAAAAAAAATGTGACAATGAATATATGTATGTTCATGTATAACTGAAAACTTGTGCTCTACACTGGAATTTGACACACCATTGTAAAATGACTATAACTCAATAAAAAATGTTTAAAAAAATGCTTTATGTAAGGAAAAAAACTGAGGCTTTGTTAAATAAAAATTATACATTCTGAAAAAGTGATGGATCAATTAATTCCTAAAGACTCAATTATCTTTTTTGCAAGGGGAGAGACTAACTTTCAGATAGGTATACCCATAGCAAAGTTATCAGTAACTTCTCCTGGACCTCTATCTTGATGACTGTAAGGCATCTTAGAATCAACCTGTCAAAATTCATTGTCTCTTTCCACAAAGTAGCTTTTTCTTTAATGTTCCCTGTCCGAGGTAATGTCATCATAATCCTTCAAGTTGCTCAAACCAAAAAATGTTTTTATGATTGACCAGTGTAGTTTTTCTTTGTAGATTTATTTTACTTTAAAAGTTATTTCTCATATGTCTACCAATGAAAATTCGGCATATGTAGTGCAATTCGAAGGATGAAGTGATCAAAATGTTTTGTTGATTGACAGCATAAGTGGTCCTTTCTGATTATACTTAAAGATGGCATTCCTTGTCAGCTGTACATGACTAGTAGATTCAAAACTGTCCAGAAAAATTCATAAAGTTTCTTAGATATTTTCTAGGGAATTTCACCAGGTAATAATAGAGTTGATGGTATCATACTACTTTATTCCCTATTAAAGGATTTTATCCAATAAACCTACTTGCATTCAACCTATTTTATGAGTAGGTTGAATTTCTTTATCTTCAGAGAAATTAGTCCATACAAAAATAGACATTAACACCAGTTAATATGTTACTGTAAACAGTTTTGCATATGTATATTTTAGTTCTTCCAATAAGATTAAAATGTAAAGTATTTCATTGTTCCCACTGCCATCTCTCATATAGGTCACAGACCCAGATTTAGATTCAGTGCTTTGAAAGTTAAAAAATATTAGGAATATTGAATGCCTATTATGTGTTAGACTGACATATTTCATTTCATTTAATTTCTTAACAGCTCTACAGAGTAAAAGTTTCTTTTTTGTATACATAAGGTAATTTATTTAGTGGAATTAGGCTAAAATTTGAAATAGACTTTAAACTTAAAGTTTGTTTCCATTTTATAAAATACTTAAGGAAAATAAAACATTACTTTCTATGCCATTTTAATGATAGTAAAAATATAACACCAAAACTTTAATCCAAGAGATAAGAATTTGTAATGCATGTAAAGAATATAGGTTAGATGACAACAACTTTGGCAAATGTTGATTTCTGAAAATGATAATTCAGTGTTTTATATAAAACCATGCTAGAAATTAACAGCAGTCAGTATCCTAGGTGATGAAGTTCTATGAATTTAATTAAACAGTATTACGAATTAATTATGAATACAGTTAAGCAGTATCATGGAGTTGTTGCCGTTTTGATGTAGTAGAATTTGGTAAGTTTGATTTAATGAGAGATACAGCTTAAGGAAATGAACACTAAGATTTTATTATTGGATCTAACTGTTTGGCTACCTTAATGCCATGGCTAAAATTTTAGGAAGAGAGATAGTTCATAAGTTATATCAGTAATGTTTTGTGAGGTTGTTTTACAGACAAATTAAATAAATAATAAAAATCAAAGAAGAGTTGGGAGTACAGAAGAGAACTTAAGTACTTTGTCTTAAGCAGTGCTGGCATTTATATCTATTCTTTCATTTGATATAAAGAACAATCTTAAATTGATACTTATAAACATAAAATATAAGGAATATAGAAATCATAAACTCCATTGGATTTTACTTTTCTGTGGGTCTTTACATCTTCTTTCTCTAAATAAAACCAGGATCCTTGTAGGTATCCCTACAGCATTTGCAAGAGGAGGCAATTCTCTTTTCCACACCTCCTATATCTCTAGTACATGTAGATGGATAGGAAGCTTGTTGGTTCCCTACTGCCCTTTCTGTTAAATGTCTCCTTTCCCTATTTTTTTTCCCCTCAAATCTCCAGCATTTTTGAAGTGTGTGTAGTCAAGATTTCATATACTTCTACCTTCCCCTTAATGTCATCTAAGAATCTTCCAATTGTGTTCCTTCATTCTGATAATTTAAAAACTTTGGGTCACTGTCTTCTCTACTTTTCCTCTTACTGTTCTTGTGAAATTCAAAATACAGTATATGATTGCTCTAACACTAATCTCACATTCTTGACCATGCCGCTTTTGAGGATAATTTCTTCCTCTCTAATCCATTCACTTATGCACAGAGTTATAGCCTATATTCTGTCATCACAATACATGTTCTATCTCCCAGTTTCTATGTAATGCTTCCCTTTTCTGATCTTGACCTCCAATAAATCCAGCTCATCTAATATCATACTCTACTGCACTCATTAACACAGTATATTTCTCTTTTTATTTTGGTCTTTAGTTTCTTTCAGCAGTATTTTTTTAGCTTTCAGTATATGATTCTTTCACATATTTTATCAGATTTATCTCTTAAGTGTTTAATAATTCTATACTATGTTAAGTGGTATGTTTTGTTACTTTCTATTTCCATTTTGTTTGCAGTTAGTATATAGAAATGAAATTGATTTTGTTATTGACATTGCATTCTACTATTGTTAACTCAAATTTTAGTTCTATTAGCTTTTTTGCAGATTTTATCAAATTTTCTATGTAGACAGCCATATTATCTTCAAATAAAGACATATGTACTTCTTTTGAATTTTTTAAAACTTTGATTTTATTGCCTTATTTCACAGATAAAGCATTGGATGTTGAATAGAAGTAGGGAGAATGGACAAACTTATTGCTAATCTAAGGGGTTAAACATTCATTCTTTCAAAATATAACTAGTCACAAAATAAACAAAATTTAATTTAGCAAAATTGCTAGTTCTCTGAGAGTTTTTTTTTTTTTTATATCAGGAGTGGATGTTTGATTTCATCAAATTCGTTTTCTCTGTCAGCTGGGGCTTCATACATCTTTTTCTGTTTAGTTTGTCAATATAATAAATTATACTGTTATATCCAATTGTTAAAACAGCCTGGAAAGTATGTGGCTACTGTTTCTTCAAGTAACATTTCTTTCTCCACCTGTTTCTCTTATCATTTGGGGACCCTAATTAGGTTTAGACTGCTTAAAGTTGTCCCAGAATTCACTCTATGTTTTTGTTTTTAACAGTTTTCTTTTCTCTCTGATTTTGGTTTGAAAAGTTTCTACTGTTACATCTTCAGTTTCTGCCATGTCTTACCTGCTATTAATCCTATCTAGTGAGAGTTTTTATTCTCTGTTTCTCTTTCTCTAATTTTATACATTGTGGTTTTTATCTCTAGAAGATTAATTCAGATTTTTCTTTTGCTCTTACATATTACAACTTAATTTTTTAAATATATGGAATACAGTCTTGTGTTTTTGTTTGTTTGTTTGTTTTTATATTCCTGGATGCTAATTATAACATCTATGTCAGTTCTAAGTTAATTTTGATTAACATATCTTTCCATTATAGGTCCTATTTTTTTGCTTCTTTGCATGCTTGGTAATTTTTAATTGGATACCAGACTTTTTTGAACTTTATTTTAGAATACTGAGTTACTTGGAAATAGTTTGAGCCTTTAAAGTCTTCATTTTAAGATTTGTTATATAGGACCAAAGAGGTTTTCAGCCTAGTCTTTCCCCACTACTGATGTAAGGCCTTCATTAGTATTCTACCCACTACCTCATGAATCATGAGGTTTTCCAGTCCAGCTCTTGGGAAAAGACACAATTTTCACTTTCATGTTCACTGAGGAATTGTGACCTCTGTTCCTTTTGATGCTTTTTCTCTGTGTCTTGGGTAGTTCCTTCACATGTATTTATTGGTCATTATTCACCTGAATATTTGAGAGAGACTTACTAAAAATCTTCAGTTTACTTTTTGTGCAGTTTTCTCTTCAGCATTTCTTTTTTTTTTTTTTTTTTTTTTTTTTTTTATAAACTCCTAGTTTTCTCAGACTCTTGGGTTCGTATCCTCAAATTACAGAGTTCTCTGAGCTCCACCAGAATTTCTCCTTATGGAGCCATGACCTAGAATGGTTTTTAAATATATGCTTGAAAGGAATGCTAGGGAAAGTAAGGTACAAAAGTGATGGCTTGATCATTTTCTTCTGTATTACCTTGTTTTCTTTTTTATTTTTGTGACTCTATTATATACAAGGGCTTAATTTCCAGAATATATAAACAGCTCATACAACTTAATAAGAAAAACAAACAACCCAATCAGAAAATGGGCAGAAGACCTAAACAAGCAATTCTCTAATGAAGACATACAAATGGCCAATAGGCAAATGAAAAAATGCTCAGTATCGCTAATTACCAGAGAAATGCAAATCAAAACTACATTGAGGTTTTACTTTACATCAGTCAGAATGGCCGTCATTCAAAAGTCCACAAACAATAACTGCTGGAGACGGTGTGGAGAAAAGGGATCCCTCCTACACTGTTAGTGGGAATGTAGTTTGGTGCAGCCGTTGTGGAAAACAGCATGGAGATTCCTCAAAAAACTAAAAATAAACTTACTGTGTGATCCGGCAATCCCACTCCTGAGCATATATCCTGAGGGAATTTTAATTTAAAAAAATACATGTACCACAATGTTCATAGCAGCATTGTTTATAATAGCTAAGACATGGAACAAGTTAAATGTCTATTCTTAGATGACTGGATAAAGAAACTGATATATTTATATGATGGACTACTATTCAGCCATAAAAAATAAGGAAATAGTGCCATTTGCAGCAACATGGATGGACCTGGGGATTGCCATTCTAAGTCACATAAGCCAGAGAGAGAGAGAAAAACACCATGTAATATCACTCATATGTGGAATCTGAAAAAAAAAAAAAAAAAAAGGACAGGTGAACTTATTTACAAAATGGAAACAGACTTACTGGCATAGAAAACAATCTTATGGTTACCAGTGGAGAAAGAGGGTCAGAAGGGATAGATTGGGAGTTTCAGATTTGCAGATTCTACTATATATAAAGTAGATAAACAACAAGGTTATATTGTGTAGCACAGGGAACTATGTTCAATGTCTTGTGGTAACCTATAATGAAAAAGAATATGAAAAATTATATGTGTATGTATATGTATGACTGAACTATTATGCTGTACACCAGAAATTGACACATTGTAACTGACTACACCTCAATTAAAAAAAAAAGTGATGGCTTCATTTAAAAAGATTTTTACATATCCTAGCTAATAAAACACTAAATATGTTACATATATGAATGAAAAAGCAGATTTTAAAAGGTTAAGTAAATTTAATGAAGTAAAGAAAAACACATAGTGCACATTATGGCAATAGAAAAATAGAGTACTAAGGAAACACATGCCGAATGAATTTAATCAGGAGAACCCACTTTAAAAAACAAAACAATAAACAATCAAGCAAAAAAATCACTTGAAAATACTTTAGACACTTTCTTCCAAAATTGATGCATGTTAGTGTTTGTACTAATATGACATGTCTATGAGGTTTTTAATATTCATTGTTTGTTTTTCTCCTAAAACATTCCTATTGTGGAAATTAATATTAATCTAAATTTTCTTCTTCCCCTATGTCAGTGAATGAAGAAGAATAACAACTGTCATACAATCATCAAAAAATATTCTGTAATGAAATAGGAATAAATGATAGATATGGTCTATCTCCAGTAGGACTTTGTTGGTAATTCATTTTCCACAAGCCTCCAGGTGTTACTGCTCCTTTTAATAGACTCTCTAGTGCCTTCTCTGTAGTGTGTTTTGAACTAACACACTGACACAGAGGAATAATGCTAAGGGGGGAAATAGGGCAACTCAGGCCTTAGTGAATGATTCAAAGAATGATTGAATCATTTTTCTTTCTAGGATAGAAACGAGTTTTGTTTTTCAGTTCCACATTTTTATTATCATAAATAAGGCTAGCGTTTTCTGTGAAAGAATTTGTCTTATTCTTACAAATACTCATTGAATGTATATAGGAAAGCAGAGGAGCTATAGAAATGGTATTGGAAAAAAATACAATGAAAATGACATATGTTCCTTTAGTAGATATCTGATCCCTGAGAGTATCATTCACACCGTTTGGTCCTGCAGAAAACCCATCATCCTTATAAATCTTTCCTGTATAATGGACTGTTCAGCTTCTTTTACTATACGTAACAGAGTTGTTAAATTACTTCTCATTACTTCTTAGTCCTTAGAGATGAGAAGTATGTGGAGTTAGTGGTTTTATACAAATGCTTTATTGTTTTCTAAGTCAGGTCAAAATAATGTTTGCTTCTACTCTTTGGTTCAATGCCCCTGCTTTTCCTTCTTTGTCCTTCTCTTGGGTTTTATGCTGTCCTCATTTCAAATATTGGCATTTGGCTCTTTATAATCTCATATACTGAATGACTGCCAAATACTTTATAATATCAGGAAATATTAAGGTTTATAAGCCAGTTTTGGGTTGAGAAAAATGACAATGTGATGTGGTAAAAGGGAAATAAATAAATATAGAAAAAAGAAGAGAAAACCTGGCAGGATTGTATGATAGAATTTGATGTGAGGACAGTGAGGATGGAACACAGTGATATTAGGGGAAAAAAGGAGACAAAAAAGAAAATAATGAAACTTTACAAGGAGGGGGCAGGGCCAGAAGGAATAAGGCATTTGAAATATAATTTGAGTTTTGAGGTGAATTGGAAATTTAAAAATTTTCCAAGTAAGTAGCGTAAGGTGATGAAAAGTTTGAGATACTGAGAAATTATTTTCCCTTTCAGAAGAAGGATGCAAACTCTACTCTGGTTAATTTGAGGGAATAAACAATGGCAAGAAGCAAACAATGGCAAGAAAATAGTCATCAGTTTTCCAGGGAGAGTTGAATGTGTCGAGTTCTAGAATTTTCAGAGAACTTTTCTGTCAAGCAATAAAATGTGAGTTTTTAAAGTCAAGTAGGCAAGAATAATTGTACAAATCCTTTTTTATTCATTTGTTTATTCACTTTATGAACATGTACTATTTATTAGACACTGCACAAAGTGTGATGATAGAATGATAGAAAGATAATTACAGTCCCTGGACAACTGAGTGATGATGGTATATCAGATCCTAGAGGAAGCAATGTTGGTGATGAAAAGAGGAATGAATGTGGATATATACTGAAAATTGAGTAGATATGCTCTCCTGATGAATTTGGATTTATGATGTAAATGAATGGGATCATGGATGACACCAAGAATTTTTACCTACACAGCAAGATATAGTTGTCTTCAGCTGAAGTCAGGAATTGAGTTTCTGGCTTGTTAAGATATATTTAGATGTATCTCAATATATATCCAATACATATTCAATATATCCAAGATATATTAAGTTATATTTGAGATATTTTATAGAATATGTTGAGTAGGCAGCGGGGCCTAAAAGATTAGATTCAGGAAGAGCTAATTAGTCTGCAGAGAGAAAATTGCAAATCTTTGACATGTAGAGAGAGTATTTAAATCTGTGGGAATAGATCAGATCAGCAAGAGAGAGAAAATTTAGAGAAGAGATACAAGTACTAATTCCTATGGCATTCTAAACTAAGAAGTTGAGGAGAAGAGATATAGATAAAGTAGATGGAGGAGGAGAAACTAGAGTGATAGAAGGGAAAAAGAAATAACAAAAGAGTATGTTGCTTTGGAAGCGTAGTGAAGGAAGTTTATAAAGCAAGAGGGAGTGATTAATTGGCAGTGTCAAATGCTGATGAATTAAATGAGATAAAGACTAAAAAGTAATATTAAAAGGATACATGTTAAGGGATAGAGAACAGTGCAGTAATGGTGACATAAACATACTGAATATCCCAATCTTAACAGACTGTTGGCCTTGGGGTACCAAGGGAGTGAGATGAAGGAAGTGATTAGGAATTAGGATAGATGACCCGACATTTAAGATGGCTACAGTGGTGTGTCATTCAAGTTATAGTTTGATTGTAGTAACAGATTGTTTAATTTTCAGGCATTTTTATGGTTGTAAAACCCTTAGTACTTTAAAATCAGACTTAATTGGAGAGTTTGTATGACCAAAATAAGCAAATTGTACAAATCCGGGCTTTTTTTCCCCTGTCTCCCAAAGCAGATTTACTAACATATCATGAATGTTTGCACATAATTATCATTGCAGTGTCTGTGGTGTAATTATTAGAATAAGTGCTAGAGTAAGCTGAGAGCTAAGCTAATAAGAGGAAATGAGTTCAAATCATTGAGAATCCAATGTAATGAAAGTACCATCTGTAAATTTTTCTTCATATGTATGTCAAAATAAAAAGTCAAGACAGCACTGGAGAGAGTAGCCATGAGGCGGAAACTAAAAACAAGTAGAAATGATGGGGTATGACTATTCAGTTGTCAGATAATAGCATTGAGGAATAGTGTGTGATATACCTGTGTGATATTTGATACAAAGCTGGGGGTGTTTAGAATAAGAGAGGGAGAATGGTCTAAAAGTGGCAATGGGGAAAGGCATCCAGGTGTCCCCTGTCCAGGCTCTGTAGTAAGAAAACTGTGTGAGGAAAAATAACCATCACTATATGGGAAGCAGAGTGTGTGGCAGGAAGCTAGATTTTTATTAGAGCATGAATATGAAGGGAAAATTCAGAGGAAAAGATCAGGATATAGGAGGCTATTTTGATAAAGTGTATTTCAAGAGTGTCATGAAAGATTTTGACAAATTAGAAAATGATGCATGTCTAGTGCTCATTATAATAATTATATCATAGGCACTACAGTGATAATTACATACAGATATTCAGGGGATCACAGAGACATGCATATAAGATTGAGAGACATGGCGGTTAAGACTGAGAACAATATAAAGAGAAATACAGGACACAGTAAGGTTTGTTGTAGTGAGTTCAAGACAGGTAGGATGGTGAAGTTGTGTAGAGTGGCAGCAGTGGCAGGCTTCCTCTTCATCTTTGATGGTGAAATTACAAGATTTGGAAGGCATAATCTTAGGCCAGTGTGCAGGTCCACTCTGACTTTTTGGAGAATTGAGACTTCTGGGAACCAGTGTGTTATACTGTAAGCTCCTCCACCTATTTTCATTGGTGATGTGAGAAGAAGGCCTAAAGGAAGTATGGCCTTTAGTCCCAGAGCCCAAGCCCACATTTGACCTCTGAGGCTGAGGCCCTTTCAAACTAAATAAATTTTCTAAATATGGAAATGGGAATTGGTTTTTAAACTTGTGAAGATTTTATTTTATTCTTCAGAAGTATAATAATGTAGCTGTCCAGGTATAGATCAAAGATAGTCATTGATGTGCAGGTGGCAGTGTTTTCAGAATTTAAACTGCCCGCTTATCCTCCTCCTGTGGATAAAATATATGTATTCAGGGTCCATTCAATGCCCTTTTTTGTTTGGTTGGTTGGTTTTTTGCTATGCGGAGGTGAAGGAAGGAAGCATATTTTGACCTGGGATTAGGATTTCATTACTTGCCAGTCAAGTCTGCAATACCATGAGGATACAGTGCGAGTAGGCAGTAAGAACTTTGCATAAGGAACCTAAGATTCTTCTAGAAAGAGAGGAACCTGATACCCTAGGTACTTTCTGAGTCTCAAGTCAAGGAGGCAGGGTGGCATGAGATTGCCCTATCCTATATCTCATGGTAGAGAAGAAAAGATAAAATAACTTGAAGGGAAGTGAAATTTGGGTTGATGTCATGGTTTCAGGTAAATAAGGCATGAAGTTTCTTGGTAAGGACTGAAACCATTAGTTTACTATGTACAGGTGGAAGGTTCTTGGGACCCAGACTTCATTTTACAGTGTGATGTGCTGTGCTCTAACAGAACTGTAACTTAAGGGCCTGAGTGTGTCACACCACATAGAACTGGACTTGGGATGGTTGCTGAGTGGATAGACACCCTAGAGTTATATGAGCCCATAACAGATGCGGAGTCCACAGAAGAGGGCTCGTATCCCTCTTGCTGGGTAATATTTCTCCTCCAGGTGACAGACAGACCTTCCTTGCTCCCAGATACTTTGGTGTAAATGAGTCTGGATTTCCTGGATAATTCAAGAATGTTTTTTTAGAAGAGAATTTTAATAACATTTTTTGGACTCCTGTGACTAAAAACATGATTGAAAGAGAGGTTACTGTGTTCTATTATGATTTCATAGGGCAGTTCGTACTAGAGTTAAGTTCTTAAAAGTTCGTCAGTTTATTATTTTAAAATATATGCTTAGTTACTTGTATGTTTTATTTTTCTACTTGCAGAATGTCCATTGGTTATTCAACTTTGGGTCTTTACTATCTAACACAGTGGCAAACACCTACAAGGCCATTAATTAAAATTTGTTGAATGGGTTCAAAGGTTATAGCTCTCTTGATTCTCACTTACATTCAGCCACTGGTGTCCAGAGTATAGCACTGTTACAGAGAACCAGCTCTAAGGTATTTAAAGAAGAAACCACATGCTGAGTTAGAATTAGCCTTTTCAAGCCATTAATTCATAATTGAATTCATAAATTAATTAATAAGTACATGGACTTTTAAGTTTATAGAAACATAAACATTTTAATTCTGTTGTAACCTATAACTTGGCACTCTAACTTGAAAACAATAGATTTATGCCCAGCAGGTAGCCAATATATATTATTAGAAATTTCATGAATATATGCTTCTGAATTCTTCGAGTATTTTATTAATAGTTAAATGGATTATTTAAGCTTCTGATAAAATAATGAGATTTATGAGTGTTCAAATTGAATGAAGGAACTCTTAAAGCTCAACAATAAGAAAACAAACAACCTAATTAACTAATGAGCAAGAGACATGAACAGACACCTCATCAAAGAAGATATACAGATGGCAAATAAGAATATGGAAAGATGCTTGCCATCATATGTCATCAGAGAATTGCAGATTAAAACAGTGAGATACCATTACACACCCATTAAAGTAGCTGAAATCCAAAACACTAGCAACACTAAATGCTGGCAAGGATGTAGAACAACAGGAACTCTCTATGAAACCTTCACATAAATGTGTATTGCAGCTTTATTCATGATTGCCGAAAGTTGAAAGCAAAAGATGTCCTTCAGTCGGTGAATGCTCAAATAAACTGTGATATGTACATACAAGAGACTATTATTCAGCAAAAAAAAAAAGAAAAAAGAAAAAAAACTATTAAATGGCAAAAAAGAACTCTAAATTCATAATGCTAATTAAAAGAGGTCAATCTGAAAGGACTATGTACTATATGATTCCAATTATGTAATATTTTGGAAAATGGAAAACTGTGGAGACAGTAAAAAGATCAGTGGTTCCCAGGGGCCCCAGAAATGGGGAAAGGTGAGAGGAAAGGATAGGTGGATCATGGGGATTTTTAGTTCAGTGAAACTGTTCTGTATTATACTATAATGGTAGATAAATTTCATTAAAAATTGGTAAAAACCCACTGAATGAACATCACAAAAAGTGAACTCTAATGTAAAATATAGACTTTAGTTAATAATAACACATTGTTGCAAATGTGCCACATTAATGTAAGATGATAACAGTAGGATAAACTGTGTATATGAGAACTCTCATACAAATAAAAAAATGAAGTCACTTTCTGTTCTTCAGAAATCTGTGTTAGTTACAGTAAGTGGAGAATTACCATTCTTATTACAACATACACACATATGCACGCACACACACAAGTATCAGAGGACCATGTTGGTTTCATTGAGCTCCGGTACAAGCTCTGAAACTGATGAGTTGAAAAAAAAAAAAAAAATGGTGGAGAATGAACATGATCTGGTTAATAGTATTCCACTGGCTTAGAAGCAGTTTGGAAAGCATATTTCTCTGTCCAGTGGTTTGCTGTACCCCATGGAGCCCAAAAATGATTCTCTCTCCTAGTTTCATTACAATATTTTACTAGGGAGCTGTCTCTTGAGTGTCCGTTTTTGAAAGTAAAATGTAATGTTGAACTAGTTACTTCTTTACCAAAAGGAGAAGCCATATTTACCTGAATAGTATTGTAATTGTGAAACACAAAATGACTCTATTGCTCAGATTACCCAGGTGATGTTAGTTCTTAGTTCAGGCTACTTTTTGCACATTTAGTATTGTGTGTGTGGGTGCATGTGTTGTATGTGCTGGAGACCAAGAAATTATGCCCAAATCCAAGAGACCTTCCACGAATAATTTTGATAATGGAACTGAACAGAATTTTAGAAATACAGTCTTACAAGTAGAGGTAATTGAGGAAAGAGGGAAGAAGACCCAGAGATAATCTGTAATATATGTAATATATAAATAATATGTAACATAATATATACAATATATAAATCTGTATATATAATATGGCATATATTATATGTTTTGTATCCATGGTTTCTTTATATTACTGCCGGCATATTTACTAGGAGAAAGTCTAGATTTGGAATAGTTGCTATTGGTCTTGACCATCCTCCAGTCGAAGCTACAAACAGTTGATGTGCAAGTATCATACACAGTATGTAATTAATAGACTTTTTTATTTTCGACATTCTACAATTTTATACTTTATTGAGGGATTCTGTCTTCAAGTCTTAATAGTTACAAATTTTACTGTTCATTTGGTTTTGTAGACTCCATTCCCTGTGACCATAAAGGAACATCTTATAGAGATCCCAGCAATTCTGATCCATTGATTTGAATATCGTTAAATTTCCTAGACCTTTTTTTGCATGAGCTGTAAACAAGCTTTCTCCATATTTCACTTTGGGAATTAGGTACCTCAGATGCTCTTGGAGGTAGGTGAGGTCTGTATTATAAATTCATGAAGCCATGAGTAAATCTTAATGCAACATTTTATTGACCTTAATTGCCAGAATATAAAAATTTCTAATCATTATTTTTTAAGTTACAGAAATTCCTCTCAACATCTACTCTTATAGTGAACTTTTAATAGACTAAACTATAAATGCTTTGACTATGATGATCACACATTCTTAGCTTTAGATACTGTTCTCTCTGGGTCTCATGCTCTTTTAAACATTGTAGAGTTCTAGGATAATTCTGTTAAATTGTTAAAATTTAGTAAAATTAAAATGTATTTATTTTTCTTTAAAAACAGTTAAAAATTCAAATTTTAATTCTGCAGTGAAGAAAAGTGTATATTATTATATATGTAATTATATATGCAAAGAGAACAATCTATTTACCTAGTCAGAATCCTACTGTGAAAAACCATTAATGTTTAACAAATATTTTTACTGTCTGAAGCCTAACTACTAGAGAAATGCTATTAATCATATTAATACTTTTCATTGTAGAACATTACTCATTTTGTTTGATGAAAGTGTAGAGTTTTTGACAATCTCCAGAGTGTCATCTGATTAGGATTATCATCACTCAAATCCAACAGATATTGACATCCATGTTTTAAGAACATACAGCTCCTACTTACTGACATATTATTTGTAACTTTAACAGAAATTCAAGAGGAGGCAGTATCTTAGATGTCTATGAGGGAAAAAAAAAAGCAGTCAGTTTTTGAGATAGATCAGCAACATTTTCTGTAAAACAGTGCATTCTTGTCTAAGTTAAGAAAAAGGTTATTTGGGCTTCTCCTACTTTATAAATGATTCCCCTGTGGAAAAACAAAAGCAAAAATGTTCCCCAAATTCATTAGAGCAAAAATCATGGAGAAATTCAAAGAAGCACATGAATTCTTGCCTAAATGTTATCTAGAGAAATAATAATGTTAATTTAAGGGAAACATTAGAGATTTTAGCTATTAGTTTATATTCAATAGAACCTATAAATTTACTTTTGTTGACAAGCCAGAATAAAAAGTTTATTTTTTTCTAAAATACTCCAATATGGAGAAATAATTTTTCCAGCTTATTGAGGTATAACTGACAAATAAAATTACAAGACATTTAAAGTATACATTGTGATGACTTGATATATATTGTATATATTGGAAAGGATTTCTTTCATAAAGTTAAGTAGCATATCTGTCACCTCACAGATTTATCTTTTTACGGTTTTTTGTTTTTGTTTGTTTATTTTGGTGAGAACATTTAAGTTCTGTTCTCTTAGAAGTTTTCATTTATGCAATACAGTGTTATCAACTGTACTCACTATGTTATGCATTAGATCCTTAGACCTTATTCATCTTAAAGCAGAAATTTTGTACAAGTCATTTAATGTTCATGCTTTCTCCAGCATTGAAGCAGAGAGTTACTAGGCCTGGTATAATTTCTGTAGGTCACATTTTAAAATTCACCTATTCTAGATTACCCTGATTTGCTTTAATTTGATATATACTTTGTAGTGACCTGTGTATCCATGACAGTGCTTTATGTACTATGTGTCTGAATATGAAAAAGGAAGACATTAAACCCCACTACTGAATGGAGGCACAAATAATTGATAACTAATGCTGTGAATCAGTAGTTGGCAAACACTTTTTTTTAAAAAGTCCAGATGGGACGGAGAAGATGGCGGAGTAGAAGGACTCTCGCAGGTCACCCTCTCCCACAAATACACCAAGACCCACATCTACAGACCCACTCAGCCAACCAGAGCACCTGTGGAACTCCGACAGAACATCACCCTCTTCAAAAGATAAAGACGCCAAAAATCTGGTAGGAGAAAAGGAAAAAAGAAAGAACAAAAGGCAAAGCAGCTCGGGATGGGTCCCGCGGGGAGGGAGCGGCAAAGGAGGACTGGCGCTCGCTCGCTGGGTCTCCCCTCTCCAACTGAGAGGCCAGTGGGATGGAGGGGGAGTCTCCGAGGCGGGGATCTGTACAGAGCAGCCCTTCACTGACAGAACTAAGTTAAACGGGCACAGAGTGTCCCCCTGACACCCAGCCTGAGATGCGGGCCGGCAGCGGCGGGCAGGGCCAGGCTGCACAAGCCGGGCGGAGGACGGAAGTGGCTGCACGGAGGCAGCCCCGGGGGAACGCAAGGGGCTGCGCGCCGTGGCTGTGGGTGCACAGGGCAGAACAACCTGGGCCCTCCATAAAACAGCAAGGTTGATGTGCTCTCGGGGGAAGGGTGCACACCCCCATCTCTGAGAACCCGCGGAAAGTTTACGGGGGGAAGAGAGGCGGGGCTCAGGCACAGCCTCCATATCCTCCGCGCTGAGCACTCAGGCGGGGGCGGGGGCAAAACCTGCATCCGCACCGAAGGGCTTAGCAGCCTCAAAGGCCAGACTGAGACTGGCCTGCAGCCCGGGGCAGATAGGATCCTTCCATCCTGGTCCCTCAGAGAACTTGCTCCACAAAGACAAACAAGGAGCTGGGTTTTGGCTCGGAGCAGGGACAGGGCTGTCCCTTGGTCTTCCCCGAGCCCACCTGCGGAGCGCCGGCCAGGGCAGAGCACGCAGCCGCACAGAGAGCGGAACTACCAGCGGCGCAGGTAGAGGGAGAGCGGCCCCCCCCGCCTTTCGGGCAGGAACACAGCCCCTGACCGAGGTGCTGGGAGGGGGCACGACCCGCCCTCCTACCTGGCCAGTCTGCAACATCTGACTGCAGCATCCACAGGGGCAGCGACCCGCCCGCCCACAGCAGAGAGCTGCACCTGACCCAGTGTTAGGAGGAGGCGCGATCTGCTTGCCGACAGGTGCTGGGAGCAGCACAGAAGAGGGCGCCAACGGAGGGCCTCTGAAAACAGCAAGCTGAGCTTCTAAAACAAGACGAAGACAGAAAGACTTCACATTAAAAGCACACAGACTCCAGGAGAACACCGACAAATCCCCCCCCCCTTTTTTTTTAAATCTGTTTTTACCTGTTCTATTTTCTATTACTCTCTGAATCTTTACTTCTTAATTCATTTCTATTTCTCTTGGGTTTTGATGTCCTGCTATTGATCAGACACAGGTTTCAAATACATCTATTCATCCCCCCCCCCTTTTTTTGTAAAGGTTTTAAAAGGACGTCTCAACCCGATTAATACTCTGCTTCAACTTACTCTTCTATTATTCATTATACACTGTTTTCAAACCCTCTTTCTCCCTTCTTTTAAAATTCTTTCTCTCTCTCTCTTATTTTTTTTTTCTTTTTTTCCTAAGTTCTATTCCTAAATAGGCATCAGATAGATAAAATCCTTAAGGACCCAAATAAACAACTGATACTCTATAAACCACAGTGCCAAAGAGGTATGAGCAAGATGAAGAAGCAGAAAAACCTTTCCCAATTAAAAGAACAAGAGAAATCCCCTGAAAGAAAGATCAATGAAATAGATATCGATAGGCTACTAGATCAAGATTTCAAAAAAGGAGTGATCGAATTGCTGAAGGAATTAAAAGAGATAGTGTTTAGAGATATAAAATATGTCAAAAATGAAATTGAAGCTATAAAGAAGAGCCAAGTAGAATGGATAAACTCATTGACAGAGATGAGGAATGATCTAATAGCTGTGCAAAGCCGACTAGATAATGCAGAGGAACGAATTAGTGATCTAGAAGACAGGGCAATAGAAAGCACCCATTCAGAAGAACTACAAGAGAAGCAAATAAAAAATAATGAAAATAGCATAAGGGACCTATGGGATAATATAAAGCGTCCCAATCTTCGCATAATAGGGGTCCCAGAAGGAGAAGAAAGATCAAAGGGGATTGAAAAGGTTTTTGAAGAAATCATGACTGAAAACTTCCCAAACTTAAAGAAGGAATCAGATATCCTAGTATAGGAAGTTCAAAGGGTCCCAAACAGGAAGAACCCAAACAGACCTACACCAAGACATATCATAATCAAGATGGCCAGAGTCAAGGATAAAGAAATGATTCTAAAGGCAGCAAGAGAAAAGCAAAGAGTAAGTTACAAGGAACCCCCATAAGGCTCTCAGCTGATTTCTCTACACAAACACTACAGGCCAGAAGGGAGTGGCAAGATATATTCAAAGCCCTGAATAAAAAAAAGATGCAGCCTAGGATCCTTTATCCAGCAAGGCTATCCTTGAGGATAGAAGGAGAAATAAAGAGTTTCACAGACAAAAAAAAAAGCTGCAGGAGTTTAGCAACACTAAACCCATGCTAAAAGAAATATTGAAAGGGCTATTCTAAATAGAAAAGAAGCAGGATGCTACAGAAATGAGAAACACACAACTGGAAACGTGATAACTCATGAATTACAAGTAAAGTAAACATGAAATTATAAAAGAAGACATACAAATCACTGAGAGTGGGAGAGGGAGGCAGGGTAATATAGAATATTTTTTTCTTTCTTTTTTAAATTTTGTTAACAGTAGGATGGGTTTGAGATCATGTTACTATCAGTTTAATAAAAACAGTTATAGTAATGGGTTGATAGATTTACAAAAAAGGGTAACCACAAGCCAAAAATTTACAAAGGAGTCACAAAAATTAAATAAAATCCATGATAATACAAAGGAAAATTACCAAACCACAAAAGGAAGAAGAAAGGAACAAAGAGGATATACCAATTCAACTGCAAAGATAAGTTCAAAATGGCAATAAACACACATCTATCATTAATTACTGTAAATGTTAATGGACTAAATGCTCCAGTCAAAAGACACAGAGTGGCAGACTGGATAATAAAGCAAGAACCTTCAATATGCTGCATACAAGAGACCCACTTTAGGGAGAAAGACACATATAGATTGAGAGTGAAAGGATGGAAAAGGATATTCCATGCAAATGGAAAAGCCAAAAAAGCAGGTGTTGCAGTACTGATTTCAGACAAAATAGACTTTAAAACAAAGGCCATAAAGAAAGATAAAGAAGGACATTTTATAATGATTAAAGGAGTGATACAAGATGAGGATATTACACTCGTTAATATATATGCACCCAATATAGGAGCACCTAAGTACATACAAGAATTACTAACAGAGATAAAGGGGGATATTGATGGGTATACAATCATAGTTGGAGATTTTAACACTGCATTAACATCACTAGACAGATCTTCCAGACAGAAAATAAACAAGGCAACAGAGAAATTAAATACTACAATAAAAAAACTAGATTTGGTGGATATTTTCAGAGCATTACACCCCCAAAAAATAGGATATACATTCTTTTCAAGTGCACATGGAATATTTTCCAGGATCGATCATGTACTTGGGCACAAAAGAAACCTCAACAATTTTAAGAAGATGGAAATTATCTCAAGCATCTTTACTGACCACAATGCCATGAAACTAGAAATCAACAACAGAGAAACAAAGGAGAAAAAAAGGAAAGCATGGAGATTAAACAATATGTTATTGAAAAAACAATGGGTCAATGAGGAAATCAAAGCTGAAATTAAAAAATACCTTGAGACAAATGATAATGAAAGCACAACCACTCAAAACCTATGGGACACAGCAAAGGCAGTGCTAAGAGGGAAGTTTATAGCGATACAGGCCTTCCTCAAAAAAGAAGGACAATCTCAGATAAACTATCTAACCAACCAGCTAAAAGAATTAGAAAAAGAAGAACAAAAAACCCCAAAAAGCAGCAGAAGGAAGGAAATAATAAAGATCAGAGAGGAATTAAATACAATACAGATTAACAAGACCATAGAAAAAATCAACCAAACCAAAAGCTGGTTTTTTGAAAAAGTAAATAAAATCGACAAACCTCTGGCCAAACTCACAAAGAAGAAAAAAGAGAGAGCACAAATTAGCAAAATAAGAAAGGAAAATGGAGAAATTACAACAAACAAAATAGAAATACAGAATATCATACGAGAATATTATGAAAAAGTATATGGAACCAAACTGGATAACCTAGAGGAGATGGACGAGTTTCTGGAAATATACTGTCCACCAAGACTGAATCAAGAAGAATCTGAACACTTGAACAATCAGATCACTAGAAAGGATATAGAAATAGCAATTAAAAACCTCCCTACAAATAAAGTCCAGGACCGGACGGCTTCACCGGGGAATTCTACCAAACATACAAAGAAGAACTCATACCAGTCCTTCTCAAACTCTTCCAGACGAATGAAAAGGAGGGATTACTCCCAAACTCATTCTATGAAGCCACCATCACCCTGATACCAAAACCAGGCAAAGACACTACAAAAAAAGAGAATTATAGGCCAATATCACTGATGAACATAGACGCCAAAATCCTCACCAAAATTTTAGCAAATAGAATCCAACAACACATAAAAAAGATTATACATCATGACCAAGTGGGGTTCATCCCAGGGACACAAGGCTGGTTCAACATACGCAAATCAATCAGTGTAATACATCACATCAACAAGAGAAAGGACAAAAACCACATGATCATCTCAATCGGTGCAGAAAAAGCATTTGATAAAATTCAACACCCATTTTTGATACAAACTCTCGCCAAAGTGGGTATAGAGGGAACATACCTCAACATAATAAAAGCTGTATATGACAAACCTACAGCCAGCATAGTACTCAACAGTGAAAAACTCAAAAGCTTCCCACTAAAATCTGGGACAAGACAAGGATGCCCACTATCAACACTCCTATTCAACATAGACCTGGAAGTCCTAGCCACAGCAGTCAGGCAAGAGAAAGAAATAAAAGGGATCCAAATTGGAAAAGAAGAGGTAAAAGTGTCATTATATGCTGATGACATGTTACTATATATAGAAAACCCTAAAAGGTCCACACAAAAGCTACTAGAGCTGATTGAAGAATTCAGCAAGGTAGCAGGTTACAAAATTAACGTTCAAAAATCAGTTGCATTTCTTTACACTAACGATAAATCAACAGAAGAAGAAAGTAAAGAAACACTCCCCTTTAAAATAGCACCCAAATTAATAAAATATCTGGGAATAAATCTAACCAAGGAGGTGAAAGAATTATACACAGAAAACTATAAACCATTGATGAAGGAAATTAAAGAAGACTTTAAAAAATGGAAAGATATTCCATGCTCTTGGATTGGAAGAATCGATATTGTTAAAATGGTCACACTGCCCAAGGCAATCTACAGATTTAATGCAATCCCTATCCAATTACCCAGGACATATTTCACAGAACTAGAACAAATCATAATAAAATTCATATGGAACCATCAAAGACCTAGAATTGCCAAAGCATTACTGAAGAGAAAGAAAGAGGCTGGAGGAATAACTCTCCCAGACTTCAGACAATACTATAGAGCTACAGTCATCAAGACAGCATGGTATTGGTACCAAAACAGACATATAGACCAATGGAACAGAATAGAGAGCCCAGAAATGAACCCAGAAACTTTTGGTCAACTCATCTTTGACAATGGAGGCAAGAATATACATTGGAATAAAGACAGTCTCTTCAGCAGATGGTGTTGGGAAAACTGGATAGCAGCATGTAAAACAATGAAGCTAGAACACTCCCTTACACCATATACAAAAATCAACTCAAAATGGATTAAAGACTTAAACATAAGGCAAGATACAATAAACCTCCTAGAGGAAAACATAGGCAAAACATTATCTGACATACATTTAAAAAATTTTCTCCTAGAAGAAATAAAAGCAAGAATAAACAAATGGGACGTAATGAAACTTACAAGCTTCTGCACAGCAAAGGAAACCAGAAGTAAAACAAGAAGAAAACCTACGGAATGGGAGAAAATTTTTGCAAGTGAAACCGACAAAGGCTTGATCTCCAGAATATATAAGCAGCTCATACAACTTAATAAGAAACAACCAAACAACCCAATCCAAAAATGGGCAGAAGACCTAAACAAGCAATTCTCCAAGGAAGACATACACATGATCAAAAAGCACATGAAAAAATGCTCCATATCACTAATTATCAGAGAAATGCAAATCAAAACTACAATGAGGTATCACCTCACACCAGTCAGAATGGCCGTCATTCAAAAATCCACAAATGACAAATGCTGGAGAGGCTGTGGAGAAAGGGGAACCTTCCTACACTGCTGGTGGGAATGCAGTTTGGTGCAGCCACTATGGAAAACAGTGTGGAGATTCCTCAAAAGACTAGGAATAGACTTACCATATGACCCAGGAATCCCACTCCTGGGCTTGTATCCAGAAGGAAATCTACTTCAGGATGACACCTGCACCCCAATGTTCATACCAGCACTATTTACAATAGCCAAAACATGGAAACAGCCTAAATGTCCATCAACAGGTGACTGGATAAAGAAGAGGTGGTATATTTATACAATGGAATACTACTCAGCCATAAAAACCGACAACATAATGCCATTTGCAGCAAACTGGATGCTCCTGGAGAATGTCATTCTAAGTGAAGTAAGCCAGAAAGAGAAAGAAAAATACCATATGAGATCGCTCATATGTGGAATCTAAAAAACAAAAACAAAAACAAACAAACAAACAAAAACAAAGCGTAAATAAAGGACAGAAATAGACTCACAGACAGAGAATACAGACTTGTGGTTACCAGGGGGGTGGAGGGTGGGAAGGGATAGACTGGGATTTCAAAACTGTAGAATAGACTATGCTGTATAGTACAGGGAAATATACACAAAATGTTATGATAACTCACAGAGAAAAAAATGTGACAATGAGTGTGTATATGTCCATGAATAACTGAAAAATTGTGCTGAACACTGGAATTTGACACAACATTGTAAAATGATTATAAATCAATAAAAAATGTTAAAAAAAAAAAAAAAGTCCAGATGAAAAGTGTTTAGGGTTCTGAGCCATTTTTCTTTTTCACAACTCTCCAACTCCACCATTGTAGTGTGAAAACAATCATAGGTGACATACAAAGAAATATGTGTGACTATTTTCCAATAAAAAAATCTGTTAACACTTAAATTTGAATTTTATATAATTTTTATTAGTCATAAATATCAATCTTCTTTTGATTCATTTTCAACTATTCAAAATGTGGACACCATTCTTAGTTTGTGAGCTATATGTACAAGCGATGGCCTGGATTTTATCCTCAAATTGTAGTTTGCTAACAGTATAGACATGTAAGTAATAGAAATATGAAAACAGTTACATAATTTAATATGTACATGAGATTATAATATAAAATGCAGAAATTTTTAACCATTGTTTGAGTTAGTCAGAGATCGATTACTGGAAAAAGTGAGATGATAGGCACTTAAAGTAAGTCTAATTAGGGATAGAGGACAAGGAATTGGAAAGCAATAGAGATAGAAACAAGTTGTTAAGTAAGGGATCCAAAGCAGAAATGAATGAAGTGTGTCTTGGTGATTTGGAACTTAACATTTTATCATTGATTTGGATATTGGTAGTGCTTACCAATGATCTCTTTCATCTGTTATTCTATAAATTTCTATTTTTTAAGCTTATGCTGACTGATATAGTGCTCATTTTAATGATTTAATATTATATACAGTCTTTCAATATAAATATAGTTAATAATTTAAAAATATCTGACTTCAATATTCATATTAAATGTGGACATTTCATTTCTTTTATGGAAATCTTTGTAGAAAGTTGTCTTTTTTTAACCATGATTTGATTGCATCTGTCTTTTTTATGGTTCTTAACTCTAAAATTGAAAAAAGAGACTATTTAAATCAAACATGCAAATAAACAGTATGAAAGTAGTACCTCTTCTAAGGTAGAATTCTCGGGCCAATGATCCCTTCTTGGTGCTGGCTTCAAAGATACTGAATTTCTATTATAACTTGTAAGATGAGAACATGACGACTTAGCAGACAGAATCCCTCTTTAAGTACTGTATCTCCACATAAAAACTGTGTGTTTAAGCCTCCAAACTAAGTAATTTTATTGAAAGAAAAACACATAACTTGTGTGGCAAGGATAAAATTAATTAACCAATTAAGAGAAGTCTTCTCAAAAACTGATTACAGTA
The DNA here is from genome assembly GCF_009834535.1 of Camelus ferus. Lineage (NCBI taxonomy): Eukaryota > Metazoa > Chordata > Mammalia > Artiodactyla > Camelidae > Camelus > Camelus ferus. The sequence goes on from NC_045697.1 coordinate 23,869,667, forward strand.
TCATGTGAGCAAATCAAATCATGAATCTCCTCAAGATACCAGCATTTAAATTTGTATATTACAGATAGTCATGATGATAGATTTTTATTTTCAAAGAAGTTAAACTTCTTGGTGCAGGATGCGGAAAATATTTTCTCAACCTATTAGCAACACTAACTTCAGTATTATAAAAATGGTTTGGTAGTATCATACTTGAACAGATGTCCCCAGGCCAATATATACTGAAGGCAAAGGAAAGCAAATTATTCATAGTTTGAAAGGTATCAGCTAAAGAGTAATAATGAATCAAATCCCTGCTCTCAAAAAACATTTCATTTAAGACAAGGCTGTGCACAGAGTGTTAAATTGTCATGCCAGGTTTCCAAGCCATACAGCCTGATCCAAGAGTCCACACTCTTCACCACTATATAAAATATTCATTACTCCAGAGTGAGTTATACCAAGTTGTTAATTCATTGTAAATTTTTCTAGTGAAATATTCACATAGCAGACATTCTGGCAATTAGCGGCAAACACTACTGAATCTGATTAATTTCTGCTTCATTTGCATTTCAAAATTTATTTACATTGAGGTAGAAATATTTTGATGTCAAAATAATATGGTAAGAGTGTGAAAGTTGAAAAAATGGTCTTACCAGAAAGAACAAATAATAATACGTTGAGAAATGAAGAGGGACACAATCTTGTCAGAACATTTTTCAGTCATCCAAGTATTTTTACTAGTCATCTAGTATATTTTACTAGAGGGTGGGAAACACTGAAAATTCCATGATGGCTTAGTTGTCTTAGTATCAGTAAACTCTCTGTAACATTAGGGTTCTGAGTCAGAGAACGCCGAAATATCCTCCATTGGTGCCAAAGTGGTTATGAAACTATTACTGCCTGGTGACCAAGCAGGTTTACTGGCTTATAAAAATAAGCCCAGCTTGAGGCAAAGAATAAAGACGCTCTTAGATTTTGCTTCTTCATACTAATGTAGCTATTAATGTACTGGCCTGAATGATTTTTCTTACTTACCTTCTTATACCAATATATTACTTTCTTAAGAAAATTATAAATATCCTAGAAATACTAATTTAATTTTGGTCACAAGCTTCATGTGTAGTGAATATTCATTCATTCAAGCATACTTTGATTCATTCTGTGGTGCTTCAGTGATATCTATGAATGTATCTGACTGATATATCTGAATGAATTTAAATTATAGAAAAATGACCTCATATAATTACCACCTTCAATTCCAAACCATTCTGGGATTATTTTTCAAGACTTCTAGATTTCTGGGTAGGACTTCAGGGAGATAACATACATTTTAGATGAGTCCTATATCCCTCTATATTTAATGCTTCATACTCTCCTTTTTTAAAAATTTGTTTTTATTGAGATATAATTGATAAATAACATTATATAAGTTTAAGATATGCAATGTGTTGATTTAATACATTTATATATCACAGTGTGATTAACACCATAGCATTAGCCAACACCTCTCTCGCATCACATAATTATCATTTCTTTTTTTGTGCTGGTAACAATTAAGATCTAGTCTCTTACCAACTTTGAAGTTGATAATACAGTATTGTTGACTGTATAATCACTGTGCTGTGCATTAGACCTCCAGGGCTTATTTATCTGCAATTTGCACCCTTAAACAATGTCTCCCCAGTTCTCCCACCCTGTAGCCTCTGGTAACCACCATCCCACTCTGTTTTCACGAGTTTGAGTTATTTTAGATTCCACATATAAGGGATGTCGGGCAGTGTTTGTCTTTCTCTTTCTGACTTAAATTACTTCATAATGTCTGTCTTAAGTCTGCTTCTCCCTATATATTATATGTACTATATAAAATGAATAAAATTATTACATTGTATATTTTTAAAATTATATGTTTTATGAAAACACATTATATAATTACACATATAATATGAAAATTAGCTCATACTGAATTGCTAGATTGTTCATCTACTGGTTCACTTAAGTACATTTTAGAAAGTTCTTTAACAGCCTACCCTTTTCTGAAAGCACTCTAAATATGGAATTTTCATCGAGTACTCTGAAGAGATCTCTCTGATGTGCCTAATTGAGTGCCAGCTGGGCATGAAGTGGGTCTAATTGTTCTTTATAGCATTTAGTGCATTGTTGATGCTCAAAGCATCTTTAAATGATGACAATAGAAACAGTGTTCCCTGGCCTCTGGATAGAATGTTTCCTCCCTTGCTATTTTCTCTCTACTGGGTGTATTACAAGACCCAGTCTCACAGTCCAAATTGCTTGGATTGTGATCGTTTGTTTCCATGCTTTGGCATTGTTCTTTCACTGTATTTATTGGTATTTTGGCATTTCTTCCACTCAGGAGATACGGGAATTGGCTTGTCTCTATGTCTTCCTTAACCTGTGAAAAATACCTCATAGAAAACCCATCTAAAAGTTCTTAATTTTTATTATTTTGATCAGGGAATTCATAATTTGAAGTAAAAGTATAAATTTTCTTTTTCTCCAAGGAGGAAAAAAGTCACCAAATGAAACTTGGAGATTTTATTCAACTCCAGTATCTTGAGATGTTACTCAATTTCTATGCCCAGTGTTATACATCACAAATACACTTATCTTTGCATTCCAATGGATCAGCAGAAAACTGAAGGGAAGCTTTTAAATTATTGCAAATTCCCGATAGTTTCACCATTATAAACCTTTGTCCACTAAAAATCTCTATTGCTTTCTTCCACAGTCTGACATGGTTGCATTATCTAATTCACGCAGTGGTTGGAACAGGCCCTCCTCACACCCCACATCCATTTTTCCTGCATCAGTTCTTGAGATGTGGCAGTAGCATTATTTTATTTTATTACTTAAGAATAATATAATAGCTTGCATTCCTAGAAAGCTCATTTTTATTTCAAAATTAAAATATTTTCCTTTTATTTTAAATGTTACTAATATATAAATGCACCTTTTGGAAAACATAAAGAAAATAATATATATGTGTATATGTTTCATAAGTAACACATGCGCACCCCTCCCACCAAAGTTCTAGTAATAAGCTAGAAGTCTTCTAATATTTCCATACTTAAGTCATGCAATTCAGTCTTCTAATCATGTGAGAACAAAAACTTACTCCATGAACTCAACTTGCAGATCTGTAAGAAGGCCTGTGTATGGATTAAGAAAAATTAGGCCTTGTCTCATTCTGTGTAGATGATTGAAATTCTGTGTAGATGATTGAATAATGTATTTTGTGTAACTCAAAGCATTGTTACAGTCACTGGTATTTAGTTTGTTCGTAGGATTCCCAAACAAATCTCATTCATAGTCTCCTGACATCTTTTTAAATAATGGAAAAAATTAACATGCAGAAAATGCATTTAGTGAAATGAAACTATTATTTCTGGCAGATACTTAAACTCTAAGCCCCACTGTAATCCTCTGGTGGCATAAAATGAAGAAAGTGGAAAACTAAGTTAGATTAATTGTAATGAGCATAACTAATATTTATTGAGTGTTACAGACACTATACTTGGACATTTTACATCTTATTTAATCTTTATAGCAACTGCAAGAAGTGTTACTGTCACCAGTTTACAGGTAAAGAAAATAAGCATAGAGAGATTTGTAGACTTGGGCAAGGTCATTTTGCTAACAGGAAATAAATGCAAAGTTCTAATTCATGTAGTCAGATAGAGAATGCATAGAAATGGTTTAAGTGATTTCCAATACCTAAAAAGAGTTAGCAGTTTCCTTTATTTATTTATTTTTCCTGTGCAAGTCTGTATCACTATTGGAATCCTCTGTATCTTACTCCTGTGATGGCAGGAAAAGTCCCAGGTAACTCAGGGTAACAGCAAATCAAAAGGCATTTACTCCAATAAAAGATAGTTGGTTCTCATTCCGCCATTACTCTTTTACCAAGTCTTGGTGTCCAGATAGTATCTTTGCATATGACACGTTCTTTCATGCATTCTTTTTATGTGGATATGGAGTTAGAAAAGGAAAATGCTAGATAATGGGCTGGGACAGTAAAGATGGGGTGACTTAAGCTGTTCCAAGTGACCAATAGCTGTTAAATATGTTATGCATTTATTAATTTATTGAGTCAATACATATTTATTGAATTTCAACTAGGAATTGAAGTCTGGGGTAGATACTGTGGCACATAAGTAAGAAATATGTAGTTGAAATAATTGAGCAAAAATACAAGGAATTGTGCTACACCATGGGACCCAACACATCAACTTTATCACACAATCCTTTTTTGAGATATTGATATATATATATATGCATATATATGTAAACAAATTTAAATTCTCATTCCCCAAAGTATCAGAAACATTGGTAAGTATTATTATTATTATTATTATTATTATTATTATTATTATTATTATTATTATTTTAATTTTTAAACTGTATATTTGATCATGGGAAGTAGGTATGGCCTACTTATTCTAATTTCAATAAAACATCTTACAGAGTCTTTCTCACATCAATTAAGAGATTATTTCCATGAATCCAGTTTTAAAAACTAAATTAGGGCAATCTGGTGTATGAATTTTGTTACAGAGCTTTTTGGCTCTCTCCACAAGCATATTGTATTGCAGTCTTCCCAAAATATTCCATTTGAAAACTAAGAAAATAGTAAGTAGGATCTGGGAGGAATTCAATTCAGTATAGTTTACTGGATTTTTCTTACAAGAGTGGCTCATTAAGCCTGATTGCAAAGAAGAAAACTAGAAGTGGTTAGAGGAACACCATATCTCAGTATTGTGTGATCTTTAAAATTTCTATTCAACAGACAGACCTGAAGCAGCTGTTTTCTGCTACATTTCCTGGATTCTTGCCCTGCTTTTTCCTAGCTTAGTATATGGTCAATATCTAAGGAAAACCTCTGTGTAACATAAAAACCTGTAAACCTGAATAATTTTTTTAGCTATTTTAGTGGAGTGATAGATTTAAGCTTATAGTCAATGTTATTTACATTTAATATAAAATTGAATTCTATTTGTAAAATACATTAAAAGAGGAATATTGTAATGTTTACAATAAAATAAAATAATTTGAATTTCAGATAATAAAATAGAATTTTTAAGAATATGTTAGAAGTAAAAAGGTGTATACAATTTATGAAAAATAATGAAGTATGTATTAATGATGTTCTTAATTAAAATTTATTGAAGGTTAGCAGTATTATCATTTTATCTCAATAATTCATTTTAAATATTGAAATAGTCTTTGATTTTGACTTTATAATAAATATAACTTTACTTATTTTTGATATAAAAATTATCTCTGTATTAATGACTAACTCTTAGCTAAGATTTCTTATCTCATGGGAATATGTGTAATAAAAGCTGGGTCATTGGTGTTGAATCCTTCAAGTTGCTCTGTGACAATACAAGGGAAAAGAATTGTTGAGTGAAATAAAACATTAGATGGGAAACTTAGGTTTATATCTCACTCTCAGAAAGGCATATTTCAATACCTTCTTTAGTTTAAAATATGCAAAGTAAAATTTGCCTGTACAGATTCTTTTTGTTTCTGTAAGAATAACAATATTAAGAAGAATGAAAAGAGAGAGGTATAAATGTTTCTTGAGGCTTACAGTATATTGATATTTGTTTTGTATTTTTGAATTCTCTTATATTCTTAATGCAGCAAGACAGTGTATTCTACTAAAATATTTGTGAAGAATTAAAAACATCACATAAAACATTATAAAATGTATTTGTTTTGATTGATTTCTGTTGCATTATCCACTTTTTTTTTTTTTTTTTTTTTTTTTTTTTTTAGTATTCTGGCTAGGTTTAAAAAACAATCTTATTCTATTAAGTTGGGAAGAATCTCTGCTTTCCAAAGTGGATTAACTTCAAGGAGTTTGCACAGGAGTGTGTCCAGAATTTACAGTGTGATGTTAAACTAAAACATTTTAATTTCTGTATTTTATAATTTAGTATAATTTGTGGTACCCCACAGCATTACCTAAACCTTAATAGAGAATAAGTCTTTACGATTCGCTTCAAGTGAATGCTTCTAAGCAGGTGAAAATGAGGAATCATTATATGCACTGGTGGAAGCATACTTTTAAGCTGCAGTTTTGTTTAATTCCTGTCACCTTACTCATGACAGCTATAACAAATAAAGAAACTGAGGATGAATTCATAGGGATAATTAAGCAGTGTTGATCTTAGGACAGTTGTCTTTTCAATGAAACACTGATTGCATTGTTCTTAACAAAACTATCTCTGCATGACAGAACTAATTACTGACCATCTGAACTTACTTAGCCAAACGAATAAAGCAATTAAAAACACCATCATCACTGAATCTACCATAGAACAGCTGGTTATATTGATAAGCAATCCAGCAAGTTAAAGCTACTTTAGAACACAATGGAACATAATCTGTTTTCTCAGTAGTAATTAGAGAGCAATAAGAGAATATGAGATTACTGTTGAGAAATTGTAATTGTGATGCAAACCACTTTTAAAATACATTTTTCCTCCTGAATTGACATAATAGGCAAAAAATTTGATGTTCTTCAAAATATTTTATTTTCCCATGGGATTTACAGATCATATTGTAGGATTTATCAATAATTAGTCATCTGTTTAAAACAGGATAAATTTTTATGACATTGCAATTCGATTTACCAGAGCAAGTAAAGACAGTCTTTACATAGGAATCATTGTGACACTTAAGAAATTGGAAGAGAAGTTACATGTCATTGGGATTCAAAATTAGTTTTTGCAGAGGCAGAGAGACCAGTAAGATCTCTTTAAACTCATTAACAAAATTGTCTTTTGATGCAGTTCCTTTGGGTAAACTATTTTTATTCATCACCCAATGAAATAAATTCAACAAAATGTATATAGTACTTCGTTTGTCAGGAATTTTGCTAAGTTTTATTGTCACAGTCAAACAGGACACTCCTTTTCTCTCTGTTTTTGGCTACTAAGTATTTGATCCTTTGCCTTTATTAGTAAAAGTACTTTTTTTTTTCTGGATTTGCTTAAAACAAAAATAACGTTAGATTTACTCTTCTTCAATAAAGGGATGCTAAAACAGTGAAAATGTGTTAGCAGAATATATTTCCTTCTCCTGTAACTTCAGCATCATCTCTTTGCCAAGAACTATACATCTATTGACAGTCTTGATGTGTAAATCACAGAGGAGTGAATAAAGGAGTCTAGAAATTGGTATTCTTATGGTGATGTGACAAAGACTTACAGTGCCTGACTCTTGGCAACTTCAACTACTCCTTCATTTGGGTGGGTTTTATGATTTCAGCTGAACTGCAGGTCCCTCAAAAAGGATCGGCCTTTGTGGGCAGCATAAGCATGAGATAAAAGCTCTTTCGGTTGCTAGCAAGCCAAGATAGGTTAGTGAGATCAGCTTTTGGCTAAACTTCAGTCAGATAGTCTACATCACTGATTGGCATCATAAGCTGATAAAAGGAGCATGGTTTCATGTTGCCAAGGAACAGAGCATTTAGGGGAGAAACACATGCCTACACTTTAATCTGTTCCCCAAGACATTTTCCCAATATCTCTTTGGAATGAAAACCAGGGCCATTTTCCTTACAAATTCAGGGTAATTATGTCAACCAGGGAAATTAGATGAAAATGCTAAGGTTTTTTTAGGATTTGAAATCAGCTCTTGTGGATTGCTTTAGTTTCCACCCTCTTATTGTCTAATAATATTTCTCTTTTACTGTGTATCCTAAGATATTACATTGGTATTTAATTTTACCTATAGTATTTGAGTTTTATTATAAATGCTATCATTAAGTCATTGTTTCCCTACTTAATGCTTGTTTTCTTAGCTATAAAAATTTGTTTTAACCCTAAATGTTCAAAAAAGCATTAAAATTATAAAGTAGAGTGATGGATACTATATTTTAAAATATATAATGAACACATAAGGGTTGAAATAGAATTTATTGTATAAATTATAAATAGCAAATAATAGAACTTGATTATTCAATCCTAATCTAATTAATACTTTTGAGGGAATTTTAGCTGATTTATATGTACATTTACATTTGGCTCTGTGTTTTTTACCTAACAATTTCTGAATGCCTTATGTATTTTAATCATTCTTTATAAGACTCTTGGATGTTATACATTATTACTTCCACATTATAGAGCATTAAATGTAAGTCTTAGGAGTGACAAAGATTTAAGTGTCAAAATGTCGGACAGCCAAATGTATTATTTAGTAGACTATTCTTGATTCTGTAATGAATTTTTTCTTTTTTTCCTGAAGTACTTTTGTAAATGCAGTCATTTAGACTTTTAAAATTTCTATTTAGATGTTTTAAATTTTTAGATTTATAGATATTAAATATCATTATATTAGTTTATTCCTTTCACTATTTGGCATTTATATCATAGTTTTTCCTTAATAAAATGCTCATGTCTCTGTGTGTGTCTGTGTGTATGTGTGTGTCTCTATCCAGTGTATACTCCCTCTCTCCTATATTCTCCCAGTGAATGGAGTAAATTTCTATTTTGCCTCCATTGTCAACCTTTGCCTACTTACTCTCCCTACTATTTTCCTGTGTTGCCCTGTCTTTTACTTACATGTATGTATGCATATTACATGTCTGAACCTATGAAATACTCTTAAGAATTCAAAACAGACATTCGGGAATTAAAGCAAATGAACCATCCAAAAGCAACAGTAGAAAAAGTAGTGAGTTGCCTATGGTTTTACATCAAACTTGTAAACTTATGAGGAAAAGTGTTTCAGACTTTTGATTTCTAGTCCAGTATATAAGGAGCTTGGAAATCATCACTCCCATCCATATAATAATAATAATAATAATAATAATAATAATAATAATAATAATAATAATAATAATAATAATAATAATAAAACTTAAAAATAAAAATTCTTAGATCTATCAGGGAATTGAGGTTGCAGGGCAAACTGCTGGCCCCCAAAATTGGAAAGATAGACAGGCAGATACAGAAAATCACAACTTAGGCAGGTAGAATCCCATGAGCAGAAACCTTGGTGGTAACCTGCATCACAGTAGGAAGGTCTAGATAGTAACTGACAAAATGCTGGAGATACAGTGTGGACAAGTTTGCGAGTTCAAAACTCTGGAGTGACCCAGTCCTCACAGACCACACACTTTTTTGAGTTTTACCTCCTTGAACTGAACTAGATTCTGACACTGAAAATGGGAGAAAAATCTCCTTGTACTTCTGGCAAAGGGAGAAAAATAGTGGATATTTTGAAAAAGCTCCAGATTATTCTATTCTTCTAACAAGCCCTGCCTTCAAAATAAACTATTTCATTGTTGGTTAAAAAAGCTTGGCTTTTACCGGAGTCTAATTGACTTGAGAGAAGGGAAATATTCAGCTCTAGCCCCTCTAGGGTTGTTTTGTTTATTTATTTCTTTTTGTCTCACCTAAGTTGAAGAAAACAGAAGCAAAAACAAAAACTGAAGAGCATTGTGAAGTTTACAGTTTAGAAGGAGCACAGGCTCAGTAAAATACTGAGACCTAATCATAGGACTACAGGACTCTTCCTGCCCATGCACACAGCTTACACCACATTGGCAGGGCTCTTGTATAAAACAAGGGACTACAACAGGGGAGACAGAAATAAGACTTAAGAGGAAATTTTAGCCGGTAAATACAGCTTCTCTTCAGAAACCATGCAGATATGAAAAGAGGGGACTGAAATGTTTAAAGTGTTGAAAAGAAAAAAAAAAAAAGCCTCATCAACCTAGAATTCTGTATCTAGTAAAATTAACTTTTGAAAGTGAAGGGGAAATGAAAACTTTCAAAGAGAAGCAAAAATTGAAGAAAATTGTCACAAGTAGATCTGTCTTGTAAGAAATATTAAAATAAATTATTCAGAAAGAATGATATAGGTCAGAAACTCAAATCTGCATAAAGAAGAGAAAAAATTAGAGAAGGAGTAAATGAAGGTAAAATAAAATATTTTATTTTTCTTTATTCTTAATTGATCTGCACAGATAGAACTTTCCTAAAAATAATAATACCAACAATTATTAGGTGATTGTAGCTTATGGATAAGTGAAGTGAATGGTAAGTGTTATAAAGGTTAGGAAAGAAGAATTGGTATTACCATGTTAATATGGTGTTTGCATTACCTATGAAGTAATATAGTCTTATTTGAAATAGGACTTGAATTAGTTATAAATGTATACTACAAACTTAGGGCAACCACCAAAAGAAGTAGTTAAAAATTTGGTATGCTAAGAGAAGAGGAAAAAAATAGAATCATATAAAATGCTCAATTAAAACCAAAGCAGAAATAGAGTAGAAGACATTAATTAATTAATTAAAAGATACTAAAGACAAGGGCAATGAATAGAAAACAGTAACAAATATGGTAGACATTAATCAAACTGTATCCATAACCACTTTAAATAATCTAAATATACCACTTAAAAGAAACCATCAGAGTGGAAATTTCAAAAAAAAGGACCAGTTATATGACATTGTAAAAAAAGCAAAACTATGGAGGCAATAAGATCAGTGGTTGACAAGGGAACTGGGGAGAGGTGGGGATGATTAGGTGGAGAAATGATGTCTTGAGAGCAAACTATTCTGTATGATACTATAATGGTGAATATGTGTTGTTATACATTTAATAAGACCCATCTAATGTACAATGCAAAGAGTGTACCCTAATATAAACTATGGACTTTCATTAATAATGATGTATTAATATTGTCTTATCAATTGTAATGAATTAACACAGCAATGCAAAACATTAATAATAGGGGAGACTGGGAGAGGAAAAGAAAAAATATATGGGAACTCTGTACTTTCCACGTATTTTTCTGTAAAGCCAAAACTGCTTTAAAAAAAAAAAAAAAGATCATTTTAAAACGTTTTACTTAATTTTTTTTTTTTTTTTTGCAGCTGAATAGTCTGTAAGGGATGTAAAACTTTTTTTTTCTTTTTAAATTCCCCACTCTCACTATCCCTTATCTGAGTGTTTGCTTTCTGAGATCTGAGCTTTCTTGAGTCAAGTGATTGCTTACAACATTCTTGCTGGGAGGACAGCTCTTAGTCCATTGAGGTGAAGTCATGTAAACTACCTCTGGAATACAGAAAGCGAAATTCAGATCTTTGAACTGAAGAGAGGGAATGCTTTACTGAGAGATGAGAGCTGTCTTCAAGAGTTAGAAAATCACCCGTAATTAAAAGAATTAGAGCATACTTAAAAATCCATGGCATTTCCACTTTTCTAGACCACCACACTCATCAGTGTGGAAAGTTGTTGAGAACATATCAATCAAAGAGCACAGTTTGGGGGCATTTTAAAAACAAGCCCAAATAGCCATCCCTTGGTTATTGATCTTTAAGCGCTTGATACAATTTGTTATGTTTTACTTTAAATAGTGATTTAATATTCTTGTGAATCTTTATAGGACTTTCTTTTTCTTTCTTTCTCATATCTTCCTGCATTAAGAAATGGAAAGAGTGATCAGAAATTTAATTATTTTACCTGATAATACATCCTACATAAAGAGGGCTTGAGTTTTCTTTCAACAACTTTCTCTTTTGCTTCAGACGCTTCATATTGACTTGCGGTCACATATAAAACAATTAATGGCACCCTGGCCTTTGGGTGGTATTGTACTTAGGTATCTAGTAAATGTGAATGTCTTCTAAATTGCTGATATTTTTCATACTTTTCTCTCTTTAAACAGTGAAGTATTTAACTTGAAAATTGCCAATGAATAGATCACTCTGAACTGTTGTTTTTCTAAAGAAGAATCACGTTGATTTATGATCAGCTTATGATATCTGAGTATAAACAAAAGGTCATTGATGCAGCTCTGACCTTAATCCTTCAGGCAGGTTTTCTGATTAACACCTGCCTACTCTGATGTCTCCCCTTTCTGATCTCCATAGCAATCACCATCTGCCTAATGCTTCAGCATTTGCTTAATTACTATTTTGTACCTATATTACTATCAATAATTGTTTTTGAATTTTAAAATAATTTTTTGTCCAAATTTTATGTCCTCAAGCAGATTGTTACTATTGAAATGAAAATTCTATATACCTATTGTGACATGTAAGAATGTTGTTAAAGCCCCTTGATGTTTAGAAAACCCATTAAATTTAGGTCCTGTTTCACTGAACTTCAATTACCAGCTTCTCCATGTTTTAACTGTGTGTTCTTAGGAAAGTAACTTAACTGTTCTTTGCCTCAATATCCACATATGTCCAATAACAACATAGATACCAAATTAACCTTTGTCTTGTGAGAACTAAATCAGATGAAACATGCAAAGTGATTGACTCATAGTATGCACTCAAAAATTCTTGTTTTTCTTTAGCAAAAATTTAGAATTTACTATTCTAATAAATGCTGTATTTTAACTGGTGTGTTGAATTTTAATATTATTGTAGTGAACATACTTGCAAAGGTGAGATTTATATTGTAGAACTTTGTTTATTTGTTTGTTTTGCTCTTTTAAAACAAGGAAATGAAATTAGGAAGTAATTTTAAAGTTACCTAGTTTAAAAAATTTACTTAAAGCAGAAATTTCTATAACCTTTCGAAAAACCTCAAACTAAAAGTCTCTAAGTGACTTCTTTTACAACTAGGAAATCTTGGCTTTTCAAAACATCCCACCCTGCTCTTTGATGACTCTAATTGTTGGAATGTTCTTTTTCATTTTGAACTAAGAAAGACTTTTTCTCCCTTTACCTTCAAATAGTAGCATAGTATTCTGCTTTCTTAAGCCACGTAAAATAAGTCCATGTCCAATTGTAAATGATAGCCTTCCGTGAAACTGCAAGAGAAATTTATCAAACATCTGTGGATAAAGATACTTAACTAGATAAGAATATCTCTAATTCTGCTGCCATTGACCCATATCTCTTCAGCTTAAATCCTAAATAATTTGAGAGTCTGTGAAATGAATTACCAAAGGTAAACATATCTCAAGTACATTATGAAAAAAATGCTTTGTCACATTAGGTAAATATCTGTAGCATCACCATATTATTCTAGCTAATAGCACTATCACAAATTAAAATGAGGTTAGCTTGGGCTGACTTATTTTTAGAATATACAAATTGAATTTTAATAATATTTTCCATTCATTGTTGTTTCTTAATGGTATTTCAAAGACCTTTGACAACAGTTCTGAGATTACATTGTAAATTTGTTGCAGAATAATAGGTGGAGAATTCCATCTAAACAAGTGAAGATGATTACCTTGAGGCATCATTCATCTTAAATATTCTTATTTTCCCTCTTTTTTTCCACTTCAGTTTATATTACTCAGTTCCAGTTCAAAGACTGTTTGGCAGGTAAGAGTTGAGTCATTTTCCTAGTGCTTTTGGAGGGAAGATGGAAATAATTCATTTTGATATAAACACAATTCTAATTGAGCTAACAATTCCTTTCCCCTATTAGAGTATAGACATTTGGATGGCTCTGAAAGAGGATCAAAAATGGAAACTTTTATTTGCCAAACCAACAGAAAGAAAGGATGAATAATGATTTACAGGCAAAATTATAAAATTTTCAAAAATTGTATACAGCAACAAGAATTAGTTTTAGTATCTTCTGACTTTAGAAGTTTTGTATATGCAGATTGATACTTTTATGTATTTATAATTTATGTTATTTTTTTCTCCTTAGTTTAACACTGAATTTTAACATCTAGAGTGATAAGGATGTTGACTCATACTTAATATATTCAACAGGGTCAACTAGAATGGATACACTTTTAAAAATGTCTTTATTTTGTATTTGTTTTTATATTGAAGTAACATTATTTAATATGCACTGGCCAATTGTTAAAACTTTTGCTTATATTGTTTACTAATTTTTTTGTTCCAGATGTATATTTAAAAATTTAATTTTAATATCTGTTTTCTTGCTCTGCTTCAAACAGGGCACAATTACTGCTTCATAGGTAATGTGAGATAGAATTAAAATAATTATAAAATGGATTTCTTTCTCTCTGCTCCATCTCTCAATTACCAATGTCTACTAGACTTCACGTTAAGTCTTATCAGTCAGACCCCTGATATCTGATAAAACATAGATTTTTACATTGCTGGTGCTCAATAGAAGGTTATTACATTGAAATAATATTTAATGTAGTGTATTTAGTAGGTACTTCAGCTATTGAAAATTTTGGTTGTTTTATTTTATAATGCTCTTTATGAATAAATGAAAAGTAGGCAACTTTATTCAACTCAGCAATATTTGTTGAATGTTTACTCTGGGACTGCAGTAGGCATTACTTGGGATATTTAACTCAGTAAGATTTGTACCTTCTTGCCTCAAAGATTTCTGTTCTATATCCAGGAAAATTATGTTGGCCAAAGGTTTCTTGTTGGGTTTCTACACTGTTAATCAGCCATTTCACGAAAAAAGAGCACTCACTGACTTCTTTAAATGGAACTTCCTTTTTTTCTTTGCCTAAGACCATTTAACTTGCCCCAGACCCTACCGATTCTATACAAGGCATCTTTCATGTCATTCTCTCATCCTCTGGTACCCTCCTATTCTCCGGTAACTAGGTTAGTGTCTCTTGTTATATATTTTCATAGCACTCCCTACTCATTGTGATTTCCATAGTTTTGTTTGTTTGTTTAATGTTTGTCTTGCCTACTGGAGTGTATGTTACCAGAAGGCAGGACCCATTTTCATTTACCTCCATATCTCCAGTGACTAGTGAATGTCTTACTCAATGATAATGGTTAAATAAATAAGGAGGAGGGATTGGTTAAGACTCATAGATAATACTATTTTTGTGAATTCTTTATTTGGAGAAAATTGAAAGTTAAAGAAAAGCTATACTGCATCCTTTTACTAGATTCAACATATTATTAATATTCACCATGTTTGCTTTTCTCTCTCCCTCACCCCTCCTTTCCATATCACCAATAAACAAGGACACCCTTCTACCAAACCACAATATGATAATTTCCCCAGTGAACTTAACACTGATGATATAGTGTTATCTTTCTAGATCCGTATTCAGATTTACCCCACTTGTTCCTATAATCCTTGATCCAATCAGGTATCATAGATGTTTTAAGTTCTCAAGCTACATTTATTTTAAGTATTATTACTTAGTATAATAATTTTACTTGATTTTTTTTTGAAACGTAACACTCAGCTTACTTTTACTTTCAAAAAACATGGCTTACTTAAAACTTTTGAACTATTTTAGGTTTTCTGGTATACAAATTATCAAATGAATGAGTGGCCTGAGGGCAAAATTTACATATGTCTTTATTTATCCTGCATGAGTAGGAGTATTTTAAATCTAGGCTCTTAAAAAGCCATTACCAATGGTATAGCATGTCAATATTAAAATGTGATTTCAAAAAACAGGACTCTCAATGCTGAACATTTACATAGTTCTGAAGAACAGATTAGAAAATTTTTCAGTCTTTAATTTTCTCCTTGAATTACCTTCTTCATGAATTTATGTTTACCCACAGAGCCCTAAAGAAAATGAAAAAAAAAAAAAACCCTGCCAGAAAAACATATAATATTAAAAAGTATTACTTTTTAATGTTTTATTTTCAATACCATGGAGCTTTCTGAGAGAAATCAGTGTTAGAGAAGAGATATAACAGGGACTGCAAAGAACTTATGCTTTCTAAACTCAGCACCATCTTTTTAAAAGCTACGAGAATAAACATTGTTGCAC
Organism: Camelus ferus; assembly: GCF_009834535.1. Taxonomy (NCBI): domain Eukaryota; kingdom Metazoa; phylum Chordata; class Mammalia; order Artiodactyla; family Camelidae; genus Camelus; species Camelus ferus. Next base: position 23,885,343 of record NC_045697.1, read on the forward strand.
TGAAGAAGAGTCTGTAAGAAGTGTGAATAGATGTTTCAGTCTAGGCCCATTTCGCTTTCACTGTGAACAGTTGGGTATTATTGAACAGGCTTTGCCCTTTACTAGTAAATTCTGCAGCTAATCTTATTAGAACCAGTGGAAGCAGAAGTTATATAGAAATCAGAAGTCTCCTCTGCAGTAGAAGGTTCAAAGAGGTTCTCTGTCTCTCTCTCTCTTTTTTTTTTTTATTAAATGCTTTTTCTGTGTTTGTTTATGGAAGTTATCTTATTGAATTAATTAAATTTTGAACATTTTCCAGTATAATCAGGTGGGTTCCACACTGCAGTCCCTCCTTATGAACACATTCAAACACAGACCAATTTGTCTGGATCATTCTTTTAGAAGGCACTTTGGAGATTCTTTGAAGAATATAGACTATTTCTTTAAAATGATTTCTCTTTACCTGTTAAATAAGTCTGATAGAGGAGGAATGACTATGTAGATTCTCAATAAGCTTTAAAGTCCCCTAAAGTATAATATCTAAAGGATGTGACCATTGTGGTTTTGTCACCAAGTAATTTATGCCAAGTTACTAATGGTTGGAAGATAACAGATTGCAGACTGTTGTTTTGTTTGGGAGCAAATTATGTGCAGAAACTGAGATTGCCTTTGCCAATAGTTTATTTAGCACAAATAGGTTCACTGTGAGATTTATCATAATTTCACGAGCCAGTAGTATATAGGGTAATGTCTCTTAAGCCAATAAAAATTAACATACTCATAACAATAGATTAATCATACTGTTGTTTCAGGCAATGGGAGATGACAGAAATAAAGTTCAAATTTAGTTTGAGCTGTACCTTTTCTACAAGTTTTGGTTTCTTGGGAGAAATGGCTTTGCCAACTGGGTGAAGCCTTTCAGTTGCCAGTGTAGAAGTAAAAGTTCCTTGTTGCTCCATGGTGCTGGAGAATGATGGTGCCAGTGTTGGTGACCAGGCTGGGATTCTCCAAGGGTCTTCAGGGATCTGTACATGGTTTGTGCCACTGTCTACGAGGAATACCTTGCTCAGGCAGGAATAGTTAGATGTCCCTTCTCTTCCTGAGGCTGGTGCACAGTTTAACACCACTGCCAACCAAGAGTAGCCTGGTCATGGCAGGAGCACGTACCTTGAAATCTCTGGAGTTCCCCTGACTGAAACTCTCAGATACTCTTCACAAACTCTCAGTATTATCAGCATCTAAATATCCCCTTGCCATAGTTGCTTCTCCACATATTCTTACTGATAAGGTTCCGGGGTTCCCTTAGCAGCTGAACTACAAGTCCTTATTAAGGACAACAAATAAGATGATGACATCCTGACACAACTTGCTTCATTTTATGTCAAAACAACTGTGCCTCTAAAAATAACATTTTGTCTTTATCATAAACAAGTGGAATATAATAACTCTACTTGTTATTAACAAGTGGATTTGAAATAGTGTCAAACCAAAACAACAACTGTATTCTGTTTATGACTCTGACACTGGTCATTCTTGTAACTTGGACCCACCCATTAATCATTGACATTTTACAAGCCTTGGTTATATGCTAAGGATAGACTAGGATGATTTGGTAAAATGTAAAGGATTATATTATATCGGATTATATCAAATTCTTCTTTTGCTTATGACCTTTCAAAGTTTCTCCTTTGCATTCAGAATAGAATAAAATGATCATAAAACAGCTCCCAGGGCCCTTTGTGATATGACCCCATTTACATATCAAAACTTGTCTGCATCTACTACACCCCTTTAGCTACTGTCACTTCTGTGTTTCAACTTCTGCACTTCTCCAAAGCTTTTCCTTAAATGCTGCATTCTCACTGAGGGCTAGCTATGCAAACATCCTTCTTTAAACTTATAGTTGTTGCCATCTGCTCTGTTTTTCCCCAGAGCATGCATTGTATCTGTGATACATAAATAAGAGTAGATTAAGACAAAGATGGTGACTGAAGTAGTTAATTAACTTGATGGTCATTTCTACTATCTTATTTTTGAATACATCACACATAGTGGGAAAAGTTGGAAAATTGCTGGTTTGATCATCATCAAAAGGATAACAATTTGAGAAAGAAATACTGATAAAGAGATAGATTGGCAAGTTGAATATGGTGTAGAAAAATTATATAATTACCAATAAATTCAATTCAATTACTGTTTAACATTGGAATGGTAATTGGATTTATGTATTGTTCTTGCATAATGCAGATGCATATCACTAAAAAGGTACTTAGAGTAACTTGGAGGAAAACCCTTCTCAATAAATTGTACATGATGTCTCGAAACAGAAAGTCTCACTCAGCATTTGGATAAACTGCTCACCCTAACTTAAAATAGTTATTCATATCTGAAGGTTCTAATAATTCCCTTGGTAAACTAGATAATAAGTGTGCCTACAGATAAATTATTTAAATGACAGCTATGAAAATAAAATTGGGCTATTAGGAAACATATTTTGTTGATATTGTAGATTGGTCCTTAGGGGTGGTTAAGAAAAAAGGATGAATATAATAGTAGGCATTATCATTAAAATAACTAAAGTTAAAATTAAAGGTATAGTTTTACCTAATTTAGAAATACAGCTTATTTGTCCCTAAAATGTGCTATACAGTGTAGTAGAAACTAAAATATGCCTAAAATTATTTAAATTTTGGGAGGTAAAATCTACTTTCTGCTAATACTTTGCAAGGAGGAAGATTAACTATGATGAATTTATAATACCATGAGAATTACTGTTCTAAGGGAAGAGGTACAGAATTAAAAAGTTAAACTACACTTAGTGGCAAAATCCAGAAATTCTGGAAAAATTGAGCAGTCTATATATATCATTAAGGATGAGTAAAAAATGCTTATTCATTAATTTCTGAATTTCTGCAACATTTGAATAGAAGGTCCATTAATACTGATTAGAAGGACCATTTTGGGGACTCTGTGTGTCTGTGCTTGTGTGAATGGGAATTTTGGAGGGAGAGAATTCAACAGTGAGGTAGGACTATTGTAAAAGGTCTACCATTTATATTGCAAGCATACCTCAAGTTGAACCTACAAATGGAGTCTAACAGTATCATAAATATCTCAAGAAGTATTATAATTTGCTAAATGACTAAAGAAGAAAGGATCTCCCAGAATATTTTCAAAATTCAGGTTTCTACTTTGAGTGCTCCCCAGTTTATTAAGTATGAAAACTGTCATGGTTCTTCCCTATTTTGTGAACTTAAAATCAATATATATTCTGAATTATTTAGTTTTAAGTAACAACTTTGGTGTTTTTATTATACTTACAATAATATATTCATGTACACACATTTTCTGTGAAGTATTTCTTCTTTGAGTGCCTTGGGTGCTTATATTTACCATTTTTTTTTTTATCACAGCCTTCTTGTTAAAACTTCATATCACCTACCAAAAAGTCCTGACCTCAAGCATTGAATCGCAAAGACCACACTCCATCTGGTTCATAACAAGAATTCAGTTAAGGTTTAGTTAAAGCAGACGGTAAGTACAAGAAACTATCTACATTTCTCTATATGGAGACAACATATTCATATTTTGCCTTAACAGGCTTCTTTGACTTCCTCAAATTGACCTTCTCAACCTCAGTCAAACCACTCTCTTCCTCGTAAGTCCTCTGAGCACATCTTTGCCTTGGTGTTCAGGTTCGATTGCCCTAAAAAGAGAAGAATATTTACCCTACATTAAATCCTTGTTTCCATCTTCATTTCCTTCCTCAAAATGGAATTCTTTGAAATGATTTATAGTAGGAATACCAGTTGCTTCATGAAAAATTGAATCTCCTAATGAAAATTTTAGAATTTTCTTATGGCTCAAAATAGGTCAATTATATCACATGTAGTTTAACAATAATCTAATCTCTCCAGTTTGAGCTGAGACGCTCCCAATTTGAGATTATTATTAGTACCTGAAGTTTCATCCTACAATCTTCTATTTCAATTCACTTCACTTGAGCAGCTATTCAAATAAAAAATATGTACATCCTCAAGTATACACAATTATTTTAGAGCCATAGGAAAAACTAAATGCATGGAGGTAAGAGAAATCTTCCCTTTTTACTGCATTGTTACACAAAGACTCAGAGATGTCGCTACTACTCAAGTAAAAAGAATTAATAATGTGATCGAACTGTGATTTAACTTCATCTAAGTCTCTATTGATTACTTACCATTTCAAATAAGAAAAAAAATGTTTATTTTTGTGGGAATAATGACCTTATTTGCAATTTCTATAAAAGAAAAAAAAAGGAAAAAAATAATCTGTCCCCAAAACACACTCTTGTAGGATTAGAGGGAAAAAAGAGGCGTTAGCTGTGATTTTTGTTAAAATTTCAGAAATCTTAAGGCACACTTGTAGATTCTTATGTTCATGATGTTATTACTGAGATTTCTAAAATATATCTTCTCCAAATATTCTTTATTTTTTATAGGCCTTATTGTTTATTTGGCTCATAATTTATAATTATATCAAGATAATCTCTAGTTTCATATATATGTGTATGTTTATTAACGAAGAAAAATTTCTAAGAATTCAAATTTGAATTTCCATTAATAAAAGAGAAGATTAACATTATATTGTATACTCTACTTTTTTCTGTAATATATGAATTTGTTTCTGTAAGCATAAGTATATAATCACATTAGACAGCTTATAATTTTGTATTTATTACTTAACAAATGATGAAAAATTTGAGTAATAGATCATAAACAATTTATTATGTATATTAGGTGCAATTTTGAATATTGTACAGAATTTTATAATTTTGATTTTGTTCATTATTAGTTGCTGTTATGAATTACTATAGTACATAAGCCTTTTATAAATTCTCATAATTTCCACAGATTAAGTTACTTAAAGAGAGTTGACTGGATTAAAAAGTACACAAAGAATTAAAGTTTCAGCTCCTTTAACACTCTGTACAGTTACAGCTTCATCAGCAGCACATGGCAGTGCCTATTTCCCCATAAGTACTTTACATGGAGAATTATATGGTTGTATTTGGTTATGTTAACATGATTAGAAAAAAAGATAAGCTGTCACATTTCAGCTTAAGTGTGGAATCTTATGCTAGTTTTATGTGAAGTTAGGTCAATTCAGTGAAGAAACTGATTTGAGTAAAGCTGTGTTTCCACCCCTTTCTCAACCTTTTTTTCCTACCATCAGTCCTCTCCTGCCCCTACACATGTGTGTATGCACACACACACACACACTCATATATGAAAGAAATATGCTCCATTCTACTAGATAATTCACTTGAAAATGGTTGTACTGGAAATGGGTAAACCTACGTCTGACAAAATTGGAAAACTTCCTGATAATTTATCTAGGAAGAGTGAGTTATATATTCTTTTGTTTGTTTTCTATTTCTGTTTAAAACATGATTATTAAAGGTTTCTATTAAGCCTTTTCATACTTGTGCAGTGCTCTATAATTCATCTTATTGTTTATTCTTTACCACATTTGAAGTCTAGCTTTTAACTCTAGCTTTATACTGAAGTTCCCTCGGTAACACCAAAAACAAAAAATGGCTACACTCAGATTCCTCAGAGATTTAAATATACGTATGTATACGTCGTATCATTAATTTTATGTTGTATGTAAGTTTTTAGATGATGGTTAAAATCCCCACAGGTCCGAAAGATATCCTTCAATTAGCTTGTGAAAAGGTAACAAAACAATAGAACAAAAGCAACACTGAATATTAAAACTAGAAAAGAAACTTGAATATCTGCCAGTATTGCCTTTTTTATTTTGAAAAGGAAGGAAAAAGGTACTAAGAAGTTAATTATACTGACCTATAAAACCAGGAGGAAACTAGCCCTTACATATATTTCTTCTAACTTGAGTCTAAATACCCTTACTATATACTGCATACAATGTACTAGTTTATAGAAAAAAAATTGGCATGTATAGTATTAAAGTCTAAACCCATATATATCTCTACATAGGAGCAATAAATTAATCTAGGTAGCATTTTAAAGATTGTGTTTAAAAAAACAAAAGTTAAATAATAATCTCAAAAAATCTTCTCATTTGAGTATTTTTAAAGACCTCCATTTGGCTTGAAAATATAACGATGTTCTCATGTTTTTAAAATCATATCACATATTTAAATTTTGCTGCCATAAAGATAGCGTTCCATTGCCTAGAGAATTATATTAATTACCAAGTTTCAATTGATCATATGCTAATACATTTTAATGCTATAAGGAAAGCCAGTTGATCCTGAATATTTTCAGCTGAGTTTTCTGTCTTAGCTTTCCTCCTCTAATGCCTAATAAGAGGGTATTTGTTATTAAGAAATAAGGAATCTGGGAAAGATATGTAAGAATGGAAGTGTCATGCTCAGAATCATCTTCTATCTTCTGCTTCTATCAGTTTTTGATTTTATTCTAAGTATCCTAGGGTAACTTTCTTTTCCTCCGTTCTCTGCTTAATAACAAATAGGCAAAAGCCAAATGGGAATGAGAAATATGAGTCCTGGGTATAAATGCTGCCTTAACCCAAAATCAAATAGATCTCTTTGGAAGTATCATTTACCAAATCAGGACTTGAATCTCATCTAGATGTAAGTTACAGTCATAGACAAGCTGATTATTATATAGGAAATAGGCTAATGGTTTTAAATGATTAATATTTAATCCACTATTTAAGTGATTAATATTTAATCCACTATTATCTTTTTGAGAACAAGTCCTTTGACCCAGTTGGCCAGAGGCAATCATCTTTCTGGAGAGTGTGGCAGACTAGGATTTATTACAGAATGAATTTTTTAAAAGTTACATTCAGTTTTTGATATATATAATTAATGCAACAAGACTATAGATGTGAGGAGAATCATATAATTTGGAAGATTTTTTTTTCCAAGTTAACTTAGCTCTCTTACCTCCTCCAAACTGGAAGACTCTTGCCCACAGAGATGATACCCTTTATATTCATGACATTGAGGCCTTGAGGCTGTGTTACTGTATAGAATGGAAAGTTTTAACAAGAGCAAAAAAAAATTTTTCTAAGCATTTATCTTTTCCTTCCCTTGAGAAATAGTGCAAAGAAAGAAAAATATAAACAATCAGAAATAATTATCCAATACCACATGGGGAATATAGCCAATACTTTGTATAACTGTAAATGGAGTGTAACCTTTAAAATTGTATCAAAAAATAAATAATTATCCATTTTCTCTTTTAAGGCATTTGTTTGGTAAGAAGGATATGTATTATATATTGACGGTAAGAGAATGAGCAGAAGGAAACGTAACATCTTCTTTAATGTTCAGGTGGTAAACAGTAAACTCTTGGGTCTTTTCTGAATGAAGCTGAAACGTAGCAAAAATGATTTGGTAAAATTCCTTGGACCCAAGGTTAATTTCCCCAAGTTACCTTCAGTTTTCACAAGGTATAGATGCTGAATTACTAGGCAGTTACCTTTCATAGGACCTTTTGTCAGGGAATATTACCTTACAAAGCAGGGAGAAGACTGCCCAGCAGGAATAGACGGAGCATTAGGAATATGCTCTCCAGCCTGAGTCAGGGGGGACTGAAATGGAACATCAGCCAGAGGAAGTCATTGGGCTCTGTCTGAGCCATGAGTCATGTCTGCTACAGAGCTCAGCCATGTCTATGGCAGTTAAGATGGCAAATGCATGAAAGGAATCAAGATTAGTTTAGTCATAGGTCACAGTATAAGTCTCCACTGCTGCTTTCTCCCAAAGAAGAAGATGAGAGGAGGCAAGCTGCCCATTTTAAATTCACACCAAATTTAGCAAGAAATATGGCATTGTTTATCTGAACCTAGGTTACAGCCCTTTCCACCGTGCTTCAGTTAATTATAAGAACCTAGATTATCTCAAAATGTTTGTTTTACTTCAAATGTCTAATAAATATTTTATGTAAATTTGTTAGGGTTAAAATGAAGTATTAGATATAACTCTTGTTCTTATCAGTTTACAGGTTATTTAGGAAAAAGCTAAAGGCAAAAGTAAAATGCAAAGTAAAATATCCATAAGCATCATAATCAATGAAACTTGAGATAGTAAAGTGTAATTGTTTAACATGAAACACAAAAATGGGTTTTAATATTTTAATATAGAAATACTTTATTAACATTTGAAATTACTATATAAGGCATTTTGGGGAGAATAGTCTTAAGATACATCTTGATATATTTGTTCATTTATGTAACCAAATACTATATAATAGAAAAATCTGTTTTGCCATGAGGGTACAGAAGTAAATAAAACAAAAGTCTGATCCTCAAGAAGCTTACAGTATAAATTTAAGAAATAATAAATAAGACAAATACAAAATAGAAGGATTAGTTTGTTTGAGGAGACTTCATTACAGAAAAATGTCTTAAGCTAAATAGTAATAGATAAGTCTGGAAGTTTGGGAGACTAATAATGAATACTAGGACAAAAGAGAGTTTTTGAGTGGCAACATTGTGAGAAATTAAACTGCAAATATTGATGATGGCCACATTTTGCAATGTGTTGATTATCATGCTCTGTAGCTTGGATTTTGTATGATAGGTAGACTGGAACTGCTGAAAATTTCCAATCATGGGAGTGTCGTTTAAAGTTTTTCTTTAGGAAGTAAAATCCATCAAGGCCAACAGAGTGGAAATAGAAGCCTGTGTAAATGACTGGAGTCCTGTGACTCAGTTGAAGTTGCATAGCAGTACACATGTTAGATAAAGATCTTTGGGTGCTTGGCATTATCAGGAGGCCCCTTAAAAAGTTGCTATAGAAGAGGAACTTGCTCTGTTTGACCCCAGTTCTTGCAGAGGTGCTTGCAGTTTGGGCAGATGAGTAAAAATAAGGTAGATAAGGAACCTCACTGGTCCCCTATTTATTCATTCATTTCATTCACTTATTCATTTATAAATTTACTCACACAGTCCTTTTTGAGTACCTTTAATGCACCAGGGATATAGTCCATGGTAAGTATACATGACTAAAAAAACATGATGCCTTGTACTAGAGGCATAGAATGGACACAGTTTTTGTTGTTGTTGTTGTTTTTAAGTGGGATAAAGAAAAAGGAGAAGGATGTGTGGAAGCAAAGGAGGCAGAGAAAAGACGTGATTCACTGTGCCTCTGGAAGGGAAAGGAGAACAAGAATCTTCTCTCCTAGGAATTCAGATTAAACTGAGTCTTTAAAAACTATTTTTTCAAAAAGTAGTAAAAGTGAGGGGATAAAAAGAACCCCTGGGGGAAAGAGATCAGGTAGGTAGGGAACCAAGGGGTTAGGAGAGGGCCTAACAGGTGAAAGGAACCATGAAGACAGAGCTTTGTAGGTTTATATCCCAGGTGTGAGAAGGTAACAGGTTTGTCTAAGATAGTTGTTGAGGGAATGGAAAAGATAGCCTTTCCAAGAAAGCACTGATAACACGTGATGACTGACTCCTACCTAAACACATTGAAGTAAAATTTATGGCATACCTATCTAAGTGAAGGCCTTCAGCCTACACTTGAAGTACAAAGACTGAATCATGGAAGAGGGATCAGGCATAGAGATTTAAATGTAAAAGTCAATCATGCATGGAAAGAACAAAAGAAAGAACATTTTTCTTTATGTTTAGAATTAAGTATTTTTAAACTCTTTCGTTCCTTCTACAGTCAAAAGAACGGAATTAAAATTATGTGAAACTCCTAATTAGACTTGACAATGAAATAAATGAGCTGTATCTCATTTGATATTGTTATATTTTCTTTTACTTTTTTTAATCAGAAAAAAATATGATTATTACTATTTTTTTCTAATTCTACCACCAGGTCTGTTTAAATTATGCTGTTCTCTTTTAGATTATAAATTTATCCCTTTGAAAATCAGTACTTCAGCCCAGAGCTTTCACAGGATGGTAAAGTAGGAAGACTCTAAACTAACCTCCTCTCATGGGCACACCAAAATTACCACTTACAGAGCAACTGTCTATGAGAGTGATCTGAACACTAGCAGAAATGACTTTCCACAACTAAATATTTAAATAAGGAACCAGAACAAGACAAACAGGAGGGGCAGAGATGTGGTATAGTCAGGACCCATACCTCAAGGTTGGTGACCCATAAACAGTAGGAATATTACAAGTACAAAGATACTTTCAAAGGAATGAGGGATCCAAGCCCTATATCAAGCTCTCTGAATCAGGAGACTTGTACTGAGAAAACAAGTCCCCAGAATGTCTGGCTTTGAAAAATCCCTGGGGCTTATGTTCAGAACAGCTGGAGGGTTATAGGAAACAGAATGCTCTCAAGGATATGCACACAACCTCACATGAGCTGAATCCCATTGCATACGCATTAGTTTGAAAGAAGCCTGAGGCAGACCAACTTGCTGATCTTGGAGAGCCTTCTACAAAGATAGAACTTCCACTAGGGATAGAGATGTTGGTAGCAACCATTTTGGGGAGCTCATTCAACTCCAGTGACAACTGTAATGCCATTTTGGAATCCTTCCTGTAGCCTATTAGTCCATAGACATGGCCCTATCCACCAGTGGACCCACAGTAACCACACAAATATCTTTGTTGACAAGGATGTGGAGAAAAGGGGACACTTGTGCATTATTGGTGAGATTGTAAATTGGTGCAGACACTATGGAAAATAAAATGGAGTCTTCTAAAAAATTAAAAAATAGAACCTACCATATGATCCAGCAATTTCACTCCTGGGTTTTTAACCTGAAGAAAACAAAGACACTAATTTGAAAAGTATATGCACCCTGATATTCATTGCAGTATGATTTACAATAGTCAAGATATGGAAGCAACCTAAGTGTTCATCAATAGATGAATGGATAAAGAAAATGAGTCATATACACATGATATTACTCAGCCATAAAAAGATCATATCTTTCCATTTGCAACAATATGGATAACTCTAAAGGGTGTCATGGTTAGTGAAATAAGTCAGAAATAGAAAGACAAATGCTGTATGATCTCACTCTTATGTGGAATTTAAAAAAACAAAACAAAGCAAAATGAAAATAGACTCATAGATACAGAGGAAAAATGAGCAGTTGCCAAGATGGGAGGAGTGTGAAGGATTGGGCATACTAGGTCAAGGGGATTAAGAAATACAGACTTCCATTTATAAAATAAATAAGGATGTAAATGTACAGCATAATGAATATGGTCAGTAATATTATAATAACTTTGTACAAGGACAGATGGTTACTAGACTTATCATGGTGGTCATTTTGTAACATATGCAAATGCCAAATCACTATGCAGTACACCTGAAACTAACATAATATTGTACGTCAACTATATTTCAATAAAAATAAAATAGTTGATTTCATATTTGATCACAAAGAAAATTTTGATGCATCTTGTTGCTTCAGTTTTTGTAATAATCATGTATTACTTTTATAATGCAAAAAACACTAAAATAAAGGAAAAACTTTAAATTAGTACTTCAGAATATCCTGTAATATGAAGTAGCCAAGATGAGATTTTTTCCTAGATATTTTTGACTTAAATTTATATTTTACAATTCAATATTTTCCTTGGCAGTAATCCTTTTAACATTGAATGAAATTATGCTTTCTTAACATAAGAAATAGAAGACTAAAGGAGGTCTCTTAAAGATGTTTATACTGGAAGAAAACTTGAATAGCTTTTAAAGTCTTCATATTATGATCATAAGATTGTCCAGAGTGCATTCTATGGGTTAGAACTGTTCAAAGGTGGAATTGGGATTCTTCAGAAGGCAGTGAGTTACACTGCAGGGAGAAACAAGATGAATTTAAAACATATGGTTACATTTAATAGAGGAGAGCTCTAAGTGAAATTATTTGCTCAGCATAGGTAAAGTGTCTTGGACTTAGGTCTTTTAACTACCTGAACTCTTGTCTTTTATCTCTTAAATCTTTTATATTCATCAAAGTTGTCATGCCATTTTTCATTAGACAATGCTTAGCAAGCAAAGGTGAATATCCACCCTCAAATAAACAAAATAGTCATCTTTCTTATCAAGGGGTTCTGCGAAGTTTGAAATAAGGCATAATTGTTGACTGAACATCCCATTTGTCTTTATGCTAGAACCTGTTTTGTGTCTAGGAGTCAAAGTGCATTAATTAAAACAATCAATCCAAATCTAGATTTTACTCTTGTACCAGGATACTGAGTGACTACAGTTATTCTTTCAGAACTTGGTACCTTGAAGCAGAAGTTTTTGAAACTGACCTGTTCAGAGATGTCCTTGGGCTGACTTATACCTCCTGAGGTTAATGTAATGGGAATGGATCTGCCTCAGGACAGCTAAAAGTGCCACCTCCAGCTGTTTTTTTATTGGTCAACTGCTAGCTTGAGAGCAGAATAAATTGTTCAGCAGATGCTTAGAATCTTTTACCTGCTCTAGTGTAATGAGCAATGCAGGACTGAAACATGCTAGGTCAGTTGATAACTATAGGAGTGGTCTTGAAATATAATTTTCAAAAAATTTTAACCTTTTTTATATTCATCCAGCCAACATATATTTATGGATCCTCTTCCAAGACTGGGGAATACAGTGGTGAAGCATGCCATGCTAAACAGGGATAAACATCTAAAAGCATAGAAACAAAAATTAGTAGTAAGTGATCTGAAGCATGTAAAATAGGGTGACGTGAAAGAGAATGTCTGTGGTTTGCTTTAGCTGGACTATCATGAAAGAATTTCTTGATATTTGATTTGAAACCAGGATAATAAAAAGAAAGCAGCTGTGTGGAGACCTGGGAGAGAAGTGTTGGAGGTTTCCAAGAAATAGGTATATAAAGTTCAAAAACTATAACACAGAAATGCACTTGGTCATTTTCAGAGACAAAAAGGCCAGCTGATCTGTATCTTAGAGAGTTGAAGAGTACTTCTTAGAGAACCTTCTAAAACATGGTAGATAACTTCAAATTTTATTTATATTTTAACAGAACATTTTTTTAAAAATTTGAGCAGTGAAATATGATTTGTATGGTTTAATGAGAGTTTAATTATGTAAGGGATAGAGTGGAGTCAGAGTTTAGTACAGAAGCTCCTGCAGTATTTCAGGGGACAGCTGACGGTAGCTTTGATAGGTAGTATTGTAACATTTAAGAGAGTAAAGGATCTGATTCAGAATATATTTTAGACACTGAGCCAACAGGACTTACAAGTTGAATAAGGAATGTAAAGAATAAAGCAGAATGACTCCAAGATTCTTGGCTTAAAAAATCAGGTAGTGCCAATCTGCAGATAAAGTATGGGTGAGGGCAGGAAAGAATCAACAAATGAAGAGCTGAGATGCTTGTTAGACTTCTCTGTAGTATAAACTGACTCTTGGGTATACTACTCTGGAACTCAGGGGACAGTCCAAACTTGGTCATCTGAAAGTCATCAAAAGCAGAAGACATTCTAATATTTACTTGTTTGATAGTGGAGTAAGGGACTGAAAAGAAACACATGAAATAGAGAATGATTAAGAAGAAACAGGTCTATCATGAAGTCTTAGACAACTAGAAAACACAGTGATCCAAGAAAGAGGGAATGATCAATTATTGATATGTAGTTGATAATTTGAGTAAGAAGAGGAAACAAAAATTGCTCATTTCTCTGGCAAGATGTAGTCATTGGTGACTCATTGACCCTAATCAATAACTCGGCTACACTATTTTGGACTAAATTCACCTTAACCTTTTTATTATTATCAGTGATGTAGTAATAGTAATGTAATCACTAGAATTACTTAAAAAATCTTCCCTGAAGTGACATAAAGATTCTAAGAACAGTACGGTCAAAGAGAATGGCTGTTACCAGGTTCTGACATCCACAGTCACAGATACCAGTTTATCTTCTTTCTAATAGACTCACTATTATTGTGCAAAGCCAGCAATCCAGCAAGTACAACCAGTTGTGGAGCCTCTCTGTCAAGACTAGACATCATATTCGATTTGATTGATGTGAAAGCTTTTGAAATTTGGAACTTAAGATAGCAACTGGCTGCTCTGAATTCAACTTACTGTCCAAAGAGGGGAGACTTGTACTTGTTAGGCTTCTGAATTTTTTTTCCATATTCGTGTTCTATTATTTATTATATCTGATGGTAATTGTAAAGGGCAAAAGAATAAACTTACTTTCTTCCTAAGGTAAGATAGCAAAAACATAGGAGAGTAGATTCAATTCATTCTGAACATCAATCAATACACTATCTGATGTAGAATAAACCCTAAGTAAACATAGCTGTTTCTAACATGAAAAGACATGGTGCCTATCTAACCAACATTACATTGTAACTAAAGAGATTAACCTCTTGGTAGATGCTGATCAAATATTGTTATAGTTAATTACCACTTGTAAAGGATCCTGGAGACCTCTATACAAATGCAGCATAAATAAATGTATTTGTATTTTGGTTTAAATGTTTAATTTAGTTGATTTGCTTTTCAGTTGCTGAATTTTGCTTTCTACTACAGGCTTTTAGTTTCCTTAAGGATGCCACCGTGAATTTAGCATATAGTTCCTGATGCTAAAAAACAAATTTGAAAAGCAGATGGAATTTGTAGCACACTTGTGCTTTGTTCATCAGTGAAGGTTCAAGCTGGCAGCAAAGACAAAAGATAGATGACCAGGAATTCCTGCTGTAATTTTGACTCTTAGTATAATCCATAGTAAGTCACCTAACCTCACTAGAAGTCAGTGTCTGAAGTGGTGAAGTCAAGAGGAAAAGGTATTTTTCTATCTCTCAGAGGCAGGGTGTGATAATAATTGAAGCTTTTGAATAGAAATAGGAAGGGGTTGTTTCATTACAAGTAAAGAAAGCAGATGTCTTTGAGTTTGGAATATTAATCTAACCTAAGAAAATCAAAGCTTTTATTTTCTTCTCGGAACATGTATAGCTCAATCCTTCAGTTAATGTAAAAGGCACAGGTTTCCTCTGAAAGCATTAAAAAAAATCAGCTTTAATCTGAATGTTAGAAATGACTTCAGAGTCAGTGGTTTTCTAATATTTTGTTATTGTTATACAATATTCTTGATAAAATAAAATTTCAGCCTTGTCAATATTTAACTGAGATGAAATGAGAATTGTCTCACTTGCTTTGGAAGCGTGAGCAAGAACCCCATGATTTGACCTCCCTTGGCCTCACTTGTAGCCCCTGATACATTTTTGGATAAGAATATGGATGTACTCAATTAGAAATTTGAGGAAGGAAGTGTTTTTAATTAAAACATTGATGTATGTATATAAACTATTTACCATTCTTGCCCCCTTCTATCCTGAATCTATCTTAAAGAGAATCAGACTATTTTGCCAAAAAACTAACATTTGCTTTTTGGTCACCCGTTCCCTGCTTTGTATTCCTTATATTTTTGTTCATTCTAAAATATTCAGTGGTTTCTTTATGTCTCTTAATCTTTCTCCTCATCATTATTAGTTTTCTTACTTTCACAGGTAAAAATCTCCCTTGATCTGGACATGTAATTCTTCCCACTCTATCAGGCTTACCTAATTTTTGACCCATTTCCTCACAGTCTGTCAAGTGGTGAATTCACTCATCTTTCCAATAATGATCCACTGGCTCTTTGCAAGGAATGGGACACTGACTCTAACACAAACATAAATAGAATGTAGTTTCTTCTCTCAAGGAAAGTGTAGTTTAGGGAAGCAAACAAGAAAGTCAGTAGAAACTTTAATAAAAGTTATGTTTGAGGTATTTTGTTACTTAAACCCAGATCATGGAGCAAATCAGGTTTATTGGTTTATTGTTTACCGATGACCATAATGTGATTCTGTGGAATATGAATATGGATGCATTTTGAAATATCAAGACCCTTACAAGGTAAAGTGGTAATAAAATAATTATCATATGTAAAGTTTTAGTGTACAGGCCTATTAGGTCAAGTTGTCAAAAACTACAACATAAGACAAATAAGTGCAATTAAGATGACTCATTTCTATTATTTCCCTCTTGCTTTCACTTAAAAGAAAAATTCTCCCACCAATGACATCCCTCTTCACAGAAGCAGAAAATACAAATATCTTGATTTCTGCTTTAGGCCCAGCCATAGGACTAAAGTAGAATTCTTGGAAGGATAATAGGTAGAAACATTATTTTTTTCTCAATTTTTGCTCTTTAACAAGTACCTCAATACAAAATGTGAGTAACTTGGTTATTTCAATCATTATGCCTACGAGAGTGGGAGAGACAGAGGGAGAGAGGAAGAAAAGAAGAGAGGAGGCACAAGTGGGATTTGGTATCCTGCAAATTTTATTTCATTTTTTGAGTGCTGTGTTTTTAGATGTGACCATCAGTATTTTGAATAGCAATCCTTATACTAAGTGGTTATTGTATAAGTTAAGGAAAGAATGGATCTGCTTGTTGAAAGGGCAAGCAATAAAGATCCTCAGCAATACAAAACCTAACAAATCTTGAAAGTAACAACTGCCATTACCCAACAAAAGATTATTTTTAGTAAATCTCAGCGTGAGGATTTTTGATCACATACAGTCTTTTCAATAACAGCCTAATACATTAATCATGATAATATTTATCATCTGTTACGAAACATAGCGGTAAAAATATGGGCATGGTGAAATAAAAAAGGCTATTGAATGTCTAGGAGCAAATTGTGGCCTAATAATCTTCATATTTTAAAGCGGAAAGCAATCCCCTTGTCAACATTTCCTTTATATAATTCATATCACACCATCTATAGAATATCGAGAATAATACATATGGAATAATTTAGAAAAGAGTATATCAGGGACCCTTACTATAGAATACAGTTTGAGGAGAATTATATTCTTCTACTTAATGAGTTTTGAAATTGATTTTATAAAGAATATATTCCATTTTTATTTAATGTTAAAGTTAAAGGAATACTAATCTTTTTGTGAAAGAAAAATTTTAAGGTATTTATATAAGCAGCCATCTTTAAACTTTATATTTTTAAACCTTTATACTTTATACTGTTACATATTTATTCTTTGATATACTCTGGGCTTTCGTTTTAAAGATTAATGTTTATGACTTTATAGTTTGTTGCATTTTACAAATTGGTTCATAGTCTAAATTATGGTAAAGATGCTTGCTTTCCGAGCCTTGAAGACTTGTTCCAGTTTATAGAACAAACCTGTTTTCATGCCTCTAGAACACTGTATTACTTTGCATTTTTATTCAATGTTTAGAATTTTACCAAATTTCAGAGTATGATTTTAAAGTGTTTCACCACTTGGTTATTCTTCATATAACATAACTAGCTAAATACAAATTTGGATTTGGGTTTCTAAAATTAGAAGACCACTCCTGAACATATTACAAATAATATTTACCCTGTGTTGATTACTAGAGCAAGAAAAATATAAAATATGGATGTTTTTTCATATATGAAAATAACCTAATATTTGTGTATTTTCCACCAAACTATTGAAATTTTAAGTATATTTATTTTTGAAATCATACTGTGTAAATAATCCTCTGTTCTGCTTGTTTCACTTGACATTACTGAATTTCCTCATTGTATTATTTCAAAATCTATGTATAATCATTTATTGATGAGAAGAATTCTAATACATGGAGAAAAATAATGAAAATGTTTCCTGCTATTGAGAATTTAATATGCATCTAATTTTTTCATTGTTTTACAAATTATGTTAAAAGAACATCTTTTTTGCATGAACACTTTTTACACTAAAGGAAGTATTTTCAGAATTCATATATGTCTTAGTCTTGGTTCTTTAGGAAAAGAATAACTCTGTTGCATAGCTTAGTGCTAATGCTTTAAATGAAGGTATAATCCTCCAGGACAGCAAATTACGGAAACTGAGAAGTGATTCTGAGTAAAAGTAAAGGTAAATAAGGGTAACATATTACTTCATATGAAAAAATACAGCTATTATCTTGATTATGTAGTACAATCTACATAGGACAGATGGAACCACTCACTAGGCTTTGAAATAGTCCATCAGAGAGAGGAAGAAAGAGGAAGTTTTTCTTTCTCCTGTCTCTTAATGGCTAATGTTTGCTTTATGAGCTGTTAACTTCGTCACATTTCCAGGATATGTCAAATGCTCCTGAGAGAAGCCCATGAATCCAGGTCTCATGCTCTCTGGTGTACTATATTATTTGGATCCAGAAGTGGTTCAGGCCAGCTCATTCTGGGACTTGTTGAGTGGGCATTCACTACGCTGTAGCTTTCACCATGGTAGACATCATAGAAGCCATACAAAGGATCTAGCACTCATATAAAATGCAGCCTAGGTTACTAAATATGCTATGACATGAGATGGTTACCAGGGATGGCAAACAGCCTATGTGTGAACTGATGCTTAGCAAATAAATCTGATGTGAAACATACATGGGTCCTGAAACATCAATACATCAGATAAAAGGTATGAAAATTTACTTGGCTCTTAATACACACTGAAGTATTACTTTTTTTAAAAGGTATACATTTCTACACATATATCAGTAATAAATAAATATATTCAGTATTTTTATTAAATCAATGTTTATTTCTAAATCAACCCAAAACTTTCCCAAATAGCATTGTTTAATTAAATTTGCATTTTTATTACTAGACAGGTTTAAAGTTACTCATGTTTATTCATCTGGACTTTCAACTTCTCCATATCTATATAAATATTTCCCTAAATTATTTAAACATGCTTTTGTCATCAGTCTAAAAAAATACAAAATTGAAGCCAAAGGGAAAAAAAAAATTCAGACACATACAAGTCTGTGTAAATCAACTTTCTTCTTTTTTTGAAACAACTTTCTGTAAAAAGTTTTATATCAATATCAAATACCATAACAACAAGCATGATTAAAGATTAAAACCTAGGCCTATACTTTTAAAATATTGTGTACAGTAACAATATGAAAAAAAATTGCTATCAAGGCACTCCAAAGGAAACGAACTTATGGAAAGCTCAACCATATTCTTGAATTGAAGGTCTCAACATAATAAAGATGGCAACATATTTTCTAATTTATTAAATATTTTTTTATTAAAAATAAATTTCAAATAGCCAGAAACTGCAGTTTTGCATAGTAAATAACCACCAAATCTCAGTGACTTTCAACAATAATTATTTATTTTATACTCATGAGTCTGTAGGTTGGTTGTGGTTTGGTTGCTGTTGGCTTGTCTTAGCTGACTAGGCTGAATTAAGACTGTGGTTAGATCAAGATGTATTCATTTTCATCCTGGGCTGATGAGCTAAGGTTACCTAAGGTATATCTTCACACAGTTGACATCAGAAGCTGAAGAGGGTCTCATATGACTTTGAGACAGAACTTGCCTCTCACTTCCATGTACATTTCATCCATTAAGTCAAGTTATACAGCCAAGCTTAGTGATGGGAGAATTTTACTCCACTCACAGTAAATAATGGTAAAGCAGAGAGGGAAAGAACTCTGGGCAAATAATGTCTTCTGCAACACGTAACTTCTTCATCCTTTGTGTTCCATTTACCCATTTAGTTTTATTTTAATCATCTTATGTCTTCCTTTATTTATAAAGCTTGCAAAGCTAATTCTTGCCCCCAAAAACATTACATGTATCTGCTTGTCTGTACCAACTCCATTTTCTACTTCCTGGTCATTTCTCAAGTTTGTACTTAATATCACTTTCTTAGTACCATTTTTAATAATGGCCAGTATTCTTAGATGATCCTCTTGTCTTCATAGTTAATGTCAGGATGGCATTTAAATAATTTAGTAATTATTTGTTCAATGTATCATTATTGCTACACCGTTTCATGAATGCAAAATGGATTCTGTTTGTCTTTATTACTATATCCTTCAAACTCAACTCAAAATCGGTCATAAAATGAGTACTTTATATGCATATATTGAAATGATACATGAAATGATTTGTACTTTCTTTTGGGAATTATCTTTTTAGATTCATTTCTCCAGCTGTTACTGGGTATTCATATTGTTCTTATTTGCCATTATGTACTCTTTACCCATAGAATATATTATCCCTTTCTCCATTATATAAATATTTTTAATTCCGTCTATTGAAATTTGTTGTTTTTCTTTCATTTTTGTTTATTTGTGTTGCTTTGCTTTTGATAATTAAGAAATTTTATATAGGAGAGATTTTTGAAAGATATGATACTTGAAATAGTAAATCCAAAGAAAATAAGAGAAAACACAAAATAAAGATTCCATAATAGCAAGTATTTACTAGAGGATAACCAGATATCAGAGTAAACCCTATATAGTAATTTAGAATAGAAAGAATAGAAATGAAATAAAAATAAAGAGATTCATTAGCTGGTAGTGAATTCCAAATGGAGATCAATTAAAGGATATTAAATTTGTTAACATTTGGAGAAGATTGATGCTATTGGGTTATAATGCCCATCAAAAGAAAATCATACAGAAATTGGAGGAATCTCTCACAGGCATAAAACTTTTGATTGTTAAACTTCTGCCATTCTTTACAGCCAATTAAAAACTTAAGGGATTTTCTTTTTCCTTTCTTTGTTGATGTAAGTATTTGTTTTAGAGAATATACGTTGTTTCTTATCTTTCTCAGTTAAGAACCTGAACTTCCTTTTTGTAGGACAAGGTAGGCCTGATGCCAGGGAATCTGCCCAGGAATGTTACAGAAAGTACAGCCCTTAGGAATGATGAGCATCAAAGCCTGTATTTCTACCACTTTTTTTACACTTCATTTTGTTCCTCAGTGGTGATGGGACGGGGGTTAAGACTGGGAAGAGCAGGAGGTAACAATGGAATTCATACAATCTTTGGGAATATGTCTCCCTTTGACTAAAATTCGGATTGGAATTCTATTAATTTCCAAAGAGAACATTTTATAATGTGATCAATAAATTCTTCCAATGACTGGAGTGAGTCTCATCACTTTTCTTTTACAGAGTTATTCCAGAACAATGAGGAGACATGCATATCCAGGGAGTGAACACAAATTGTCTTCCCTAAGTATTGCACATAATATAACACAAACAAAAAGTATGTCCATGAACCTGACACAACTATGAATTGTGATGACATTATAGATTTTATCTTTTTGGGATCTTGAAAGAACCATACTTTTTTTGTTCTTTTTAACTCTAGTATTGCATAAAAGTTTATAAAGTTACAAATCTGGTTGTTCTACTTCTCCCAGTAAAATATTTCATTGATTACTTGTCCCTTTCAAAAAAAATCATTAATACAATATATAAAATCTTTCATATCTAGAAAACCTCCGTATCTGCCTGTCTTATGTCTTTTTATGCCATTGGTCATAAATATTTACAATTTCTATGTTCCCTCACAAAAATGAACTAAAGTAGTCATAGGTTCCCTAACAACTACACATCTCTTGACCCCATATTCCATCAGAAGAAATGTAGAGGTGTTCCTCATGAAAAACAGACAGTGCTATAGTCTTACCAATTTGGCAAGCAGCAGAACTACCAGTGGTGTGCTGGTTCACCAAATGGGGCAAAAATTCTCCCACTTGCAGCTTTTGCTAATTTCCATAGTATTTACAGCATACTCCCACCATAATGGATTTCCATTAATCCCCTAGTCTCTCATCCTTCTAGGGCTTCTATATCTCTTACTGTACCCTTTTTTTCTAACCTTGCCAACTCCTTAAACCTTTTCACTTAGACTTTTAAAAAATAGCAGTCATCATCAGCAGAATTTACTATATCCTTAACCTTAGCTATGATAATCATTTCACCTTTTTCTCTGATCAAAACCTGGTGAGAAAACTGCTCCTCCTGCAGTTCTCTGAACTGCTTTTTGTGTTTCCTACCTCTGAGCCAAGTGGGATGATAGAGGTCCTTCTTTCTCTTCATTGACATTTCAAAAATTTTGCCACTTCCTATTTAGAACACTGTGGCATTTCCAGAACATGACCTTTTACCTCATTCAATTGTTCCAGTGGTCTGTTAAAAAAAAAATGTCTGTAATATTTGTTCTGTCTCTTCACTGTCCAATAGTGTGGCCATTAGCCACATATGGCTGTTGAGCATTTGAAATGTGACTAGTGTATCTGAGATAATGTTTTTTAGTTTTATTCAGTTTTAATTAGAGGCATACCTAATTTTATGGTGCTTCACAGATACTGCATTTTTATAAATTGTAACCATATATAAACTTTACATAATTGCAGGTTTGCACGTTGTTTTTTAGACATAATGCTATTGCACACTTAATGGACTACAATATATTGTAAACATAACTTTTTTGGGTTTTTTTGCCGGGGGAGGTAATTAGGTTTATTTATTTATTTTTACAGGAGGTACTGCGGCTTGAACCCAGGCTCATTCATGCTAAACATGTGCACTACCTCTTGAGTTATACCCTCCCCACTGTAAACATGATTTTATATGCACTAGGAGACGAAAAAATTCATGTGACTCATTTTATTGCAATATTTACTTGTTTGCAGTGGGCTGGAACCAAACGTTAATATCTTCAAGGTACATACTTAATTTTCATTTAAAAACACATGTAGCTAGTGCCTACCATATTAAACAATACAGATTTACCTAGAACATATCATTTGCAATTTGTATTATTTTCAATAATTGCATCTCCTTTACAATATCAATTTCATGTATCCCATTTTCTGACAACACCTTCATTCTTTTCAGTTTACTGTCTCTTCTGTCACAGTGTCAACATCTCACAACACCAGTTTGTTGATCCAAAGACTTTTGCCTTCTTTCCTCTGCTTTCTGTTCTCTTTACTCTCCTGTCTCAGTTTAGACTCCATGGTCTGTTACTGAAACTGCTCCATTGAATACATTTTAGAATCCTTTGGCACAATCTTGCTTCATCATACTTGCCTGATAATTTTAGTTAAATCCAACTTTTCATTACTCTCAATATGTCCCAACATAGCTGAATACAGTTGTCAAAATTCACATGGACATGCTGATTGATCTCACTTTAAATCCATGGAAACTGGTCTCAAGAACTCCCTCATGCTATACAGCCATTCCCTTTACTGTTTACTCTCTCCTGTTTTCTTGGATGACAGTTTCATCACTTTGTTTCCTTTCTCCAATTTCTAGTACCTGTTCCCTCACCCTTATTTTCAGCATATGGCTTTGTCTTTCCTTTCACTGAGTAGATAGAAGCAATCAAAAGAGAACTTGCATGTCTATCTGCCTACTTATTTTTCTCCATTATATATTGCCTTCCTTCTGTTGCCACATCTGAGTTCTCTTAAACTCTTCATTCACCCTATCTATCCCCTAACTCAAAAACAAAACAAAACAAAACAAAACAAACAAACAAAAAAACCTCATCACACTTAGTCTTTCCAATATCAAAAAACCACATTTGTTGCCTTTGACTTTTTCCATATGGTATTTTTTCTCTCTCTTTCTGGCTTACTTAGAATGACAATCTCCAGGTCCATCCATGTTGCTGCAAATGGCTTTTTTTAAAATTATTTTTTATGGCTGAGTAGTATTCCATTGTATAAATATACCACAACTTCTTTATCCAGTCATCTGTTCATGGGCATTTAGGTTGTTTCCATATCGTGACTATTGTAAATAGTGCTGCTATGAACATTGGGGTGCATGTGTCTTTTTGAATTAAGGTTCCCTGCCCCCACCCAGGCTTTTTTTCTCACTCAGAGGAAAAAAAAAGATGTAGGCTTTTCCATCCCTAAGACCCTATATATTCTGTCCCTTGTGACAGTACTCCCCAACTCTCTGAATTTAACTGCTGTTAATCAGTCTGCTTCAGTTAAAAGGGCTTTATTGCTATTTTTGTAAAATACTGAGCAGGCTTTCCCCTTAGGGCTTTCACATTGACTTTTCCTTTGCCTGAGGCATAGTTACATGATTGGTCCCTTTCTTTCTTTGTATTGCTTTTCAAATTCCACCTTATCATTTAAGGCTCCTTTTGATCATCCAGTACAAAATATCAATGTGCACTGTAGCTAATTACCCTTTCTATCCCTCTTACTTTGCTTCATATATCTCAGTAAAATTTATTACCTTATGTCAATTCACATATTGTCTTGCTAACTTGTTTATTTTTAGCTCTATTAGACTGAGACATTTATCCTCTTATTCACTGGTATGAGACTAGCAACTAGACTATGCCTTGGAATCTTGTAGATGCTAAATAAATATTTATTGAATGAGTGAATGAATGAATGAATAATGAATGAATCTAAGTCTTTTCTGGCAATCGCAGTATGTATTTGGTACCAAACTATAAGCTCTGAAAGGAGCTGATATATTGCTTACTCATGCTCATCATGATTTATTAGTTTTCCTTTTAATGTATTATTTTCACCCATTTCTTCCCCAAGGATTCTAAGTTTGTCATTGATGCACCATCAGGAGCCACTCTTTTAACACGTCTGTAAATTGTCACATGCTATTCCTACTACCTGGAATTCATATAATCCTTTTCAACTCCCTGGTGATTGCATACTCATGCTTCAATACTTTCTTGATTATACACCACTCTGTGTGGCCTTTCATATTTTCCTTGTCAGTTAATCATCCCTTTCCCTGTGCTGCTATAGAAATAGCACATTGTTATAGGATAATTAATGCGATATGGTGATAGATTTTATTATAGGTTGAATTATGTCCCCCAAAATTCATAGGCTGGAATCCTAACCTTCAGTACCTTAGAATAATACCTTATTTAGAAACATTACATAGTAGATGTAATTAGTTATGATGAAATCATACTGCAGTAAGATGAGCACCTAATCCAATGACTGATGTCTTTTAAAAAGGGGACATTTGAACAGACACATGCTCATAGGGAGAATGCCATGTAAATATGAAGGCAGAAGTTGGAGTGATGAAGGAGATGCCAAAGAATACCAAAGATTTCCAGGAGATCAGTAGAAGCTAGGAGAGAGGCATGTGACAGGTCGTCATAGTCGTCAGAAGGAATGGGCTGTGCCAACATCCTGATTGTAGATTTCTAACCTGCAGGCTGTGAGACTATATACGTGTGTTTTTAAGCCCTCTAAGTTGTAGTACGTTGTTCCACCACCACAAGCAACGTAGCAGGCTTCTTTTTACTTACAAATTAAAAATTCTTCTTTTCTGTCATTGATCTTTGTATAAATCTTTCCTCTTAACTCTAGCAAATCTCCAAATCAGACACAGGATCAATGGAATAAACAAGTAAGTAAAGGAATGAGTAAATGAATGATACCATAATGAAGAAAAAAGAGAATCCTAGCTAATCACTGAAGCTTGACTTTGTAAGACAAGTATAAGAAATTGTTGAAGATGTCATTTCAAAAAAAATCTTAAAAAGAGTAAAATGAAGTGTCAGTGGTTCTACTGAGTATTTATATAGATATTTAAATTTATGGGCTCTTTTAATCCTGCAAATTTTTATCTCTATTTAGATTTTATGCACATAAAATCCTTTCATTTTTACATTTGTTTCAGCATAACTCTTCTGTACGAAAACTTATTTTTAAATAATTACTTCCTGAATCATTACCTCCAATTCAGTTCCCTATATCCAATTTCTTATGTAAACGTCTGTGAAAATACCCAGACACTTCTGTCTCTTCACATCTTCACATTGATTAAATTTCCTTATTTATAAATTTTCATTTACCACAAGCCTTGAACTGTGGGATAATGCCTTCTGGATATTTTTCTTTGTGCCTCTAATTTTGGGAAGAACTAAAAATTTATTCTGATTTCCCTCTACCTTCAAGAAGAAGGTGGAAAAATTTTTAAAGTGGTCAAGAACAAAATGGTATTTAAAAATAAAATAACACCACATGCTAGACTGAAAAGCTTCTAAGGAGAAATAAAAACACATTAAGTGGCATTGCTTTGTGCTGGATTTTTGTTAGGCAACATTTGGATAACTTTTCAGACTTTGCTCTCTGTAGGAACATGGGCAAAATTATTTGCAGGGGAAGCATCCCAATCATCTGGGAGTAGTAAAGAAGAATTAGGTTGCACTAAGGTAAATCATCAAACAAGCTGATTGCTTGGAACTGTTTCCATACTAGGACAAGGGAATGCCCGTGCCTTACAAATCCCGTTTTATTCAGTAAGACACTAGGTAGGGATTTAAAGTTAGATTCCCTCACTGATCATAATGGGTATATTTTCCCTGAACTCTGGCAGACATGCACTTGAAATCCTTAGCAACAGTAGGAAACTGATAGAGTGAATGGACTGTGGGGATCATGGTAATTTTCATTTATTTCCATCAAAGGGACATTGCTGACAAATGGTATCTGGATTTAAAACTTTAGTATGAGTTCACTGTGTTCCTCTATTGCCTCTGATAGATCCTGCTTAGTTCATTTTATAATTCCTGACTCACAAAGCGTGTGGTGAACAATAGTGGTATTGATTTCCTTTCATTTTTATCATGAATTTATAAATTAGGAAGTACACTTATGATCATAACAGGAACATAAATTAGGTAGATTAGATGTTATTAAATACTTTTTTGAGTTTATATTTTAAGGAAATCAAATATGAATATAACAACATTTTAAGAAATGCCTTTGTTTTACTTATTATACTTTATTAAACACTTGAGGATTATATTTCTTATAGAAATCTATCTCCTAAGTTAACTGAGAGGCCATGATGAAAAGATATATTAAAAGAAAATTATTAGATTTTTTTTCTTGTCTTTATAGTTATTACGCCACAAGACTAGCATAGACTTCACTGGTTCCCTTTACTTTTTATTGCATTCTGTATCAACACAAAGTTTTATTTTTTTAAAAAACAACAGAAATATATAGGCTTATTGAAAGATAGTTGTGAAATACAGTTAGAGACTAAATGTAGCTATAATATATTGTACAGGATTCTATAAACTAGTAATAGTATAAAACTGCAGTAATATGTAAAAGCAAAGTAGTACTGGGAGAAATTAACCAAGATACAAGTGACAGTTACTTTTAAAAGGCAGTAGTAGTCTGTTGTTTGTCTACATACCATGTTAAAAGACACAAATAGCATCTGTAGAAAGAAGCAACTCTCAAGGCTGTGCTAGGCTAAATATATCCTGCTTTCTTTTTTCTTTTTTTGTTTTTTTTTTTTAGTAAAGGTAGATTCATTTAGAGAGTGCATAGAGTGTAGGCTGTTTCAGAAGGCAAAAGAAAGGCCACATGTGGGGGTTGGGTGCTCAGGTTAAAGAAAAAGTAGGTAAACACTCATCATAGACAAAGTGCAGGCCATCTTCAAAGAGGAGGGAGCAAAAAGTGCAGCCAGTATATCCTGTTTTCTAAAAAAAGTTGGTAACATATGAAATAGGTTTTTAATGAAAAAAAAAAAAAACCCACACAAATAAAATATACTTGTCACAGAGGATGGTCTAGTTACGGCAATTTCTGTGCAAGACAACACAGCTACCCAACCAAACACACTGTTGGCACCCATTTCCTAGTAGAACAGGCTCACCAACTTGTAAACAGGCAACATGCCATCCTAACAGATGGCTGTGAGTATTTGCAGCCAAGAGACCATGAATGAACATCAGATGTGTTTGCTGAGGGCAGGATTCCCAAACAAAAACACCCAAACAGCTGTCTTTCCTGAGGTTATGAACCCAGGGTTAAAGGCACCTACCGCTCTTACTCTACCTTTTGTGAGACCAAGTTTCCTCAAACCCTTAAATTGTCTACTTTTCATGGAAGATAAACCATCAGAAATATTCTTACTGGACTAAATGTGTATATGTTTAATTATATTCAAAGTAGTGTTTTACTGGTAAATGTGTTAATTTCAGTTAATATCTTGAATGTGTGCCCAAAGGAAATAGCACATACACACTGGAATCTGATATTGGTTGGTATATATTGCCTCCATTGTTCTAATTATTGCTTGTAGTCTCAAGTCTATTTCTGACCATGAAAGACCTCTACCATTAGGCCTGCTGAGTAGTAAATGGCTCTATACTTTTTGTTGGCAGAAGGAAAAATTGGTCTGTTCTTGTCTAGATCCATTTACCATCATCTATTAGAAAATGCAACACAGTCTGTGAATGGTAATCATCCTTCTATTCCTTAGAAGTTGCAAAAGGCTCATCAACACATGTGATGCATCAGTTAGAAGATTCCTTAGGAAAGCAGAAAAAGAAGGGTAACAAGAAGAAAAATTATAAATAGTTGATAATACATGAAAATATATTCAAGTTCATGTTAGTTAAAAGTACAAAATTAAAGCTATGTAATGAATTATTTTTATCAATTAGATTGGTACAGAATATAATTGCTGGTTACCCAGAATAGAAAACAATTTTCTTCACTTTTTATGAGACCAAATACTAGAAGCTTTTTGGATGGTGATCTAGTCTCAGAGAAAGAGACAGACAGACAGGCAGACAGACAGAGAAGTACACAGAGAGATGTTCATACTCTCATAGCTATTTTTTTTTCAGATTTGCCACTCTTTCTCATAAAGTGTGAGCTTTATGAAAGCACGTATGACACCTCACTTATTCACTCTTGTGCCCCTAATGTCTCACCCAGGTTTGGCACATAATAAATGCTAAAAAATGTTTATTGGATTTGGGGGGGGGTAGTTGAAAGTATGAATAAATGAATGAAGGAACTGCTGTTAATCTCATTATTTCATTTTTACATATGCATTCTAATTCCTTAACTGGAATAATTTTGATTTATATAAAATGTGTATGTTTATAAACCACAATAAATATAAATGTAAATAAAGATTGCTTTAGAGATTGGAAAGAATAACAAAGTACTAAATGTATTATTGGAACTTTTATTTTATTTACTGTTACAGAAAGACAATATGAAGGATGCAGAGATAACAGAGAGTGGTTTAAAAGATAGATTTTTGAATTAGACTTCCAGGGTTTGGATTTTTAGTCTCAACACTTTAGTTTGGTGATACTGGGAAAGTTTTCTAGACCTTCTATGTTTCCATTTACTTTATTTGTAAAATGGAATGGTAATAATACAGTCATAGCAGTTGACTCTGGCGAGGATTAAATGAATTATTTGTAATTCTGCCTGGCCTATATCAAACACTAAATACACAATTGCCAAATAAATTCTGGGTAATATTAACACAGACTCTTTCATATTTATTACCATAATCTGGGTCTAGGAAGTAAAACAATTTCATCAGTTGGGAATCTTACCACGTAATTAATAAACCATTGTACAGCAGATAGCTTGCCATATGATCAACACGATCCTTGCTTTTAGCCAAGTAAGCTGTTAGCTCAGTTGTTGCCTTTTTTTGAGATCCACAGATGCCTTATCTTCCTGTTCTTCCAGTAGGTAATTTTGAGCACTTGTGTCCTGTGTAAATCCCTACCCTTATGGATTTTAAAATTGTGTAAGGTGAGAAACAGAAAAATAAATAAGTGTATAGTAACAAGATTTTATATGTAATATAGAAGATGATACTAAAGAATATTAACAGACAATATACTATCTCTGTAGAAATCCATTCCCCAATTCTAAACTTATATTTCAAATGTTTGCGATGTGTACATGTGTGTGTATGTATCAGTTAGCTATTTGTAATAATTTCCTTTTTTCAATTTCTATAGTAAATATAAGCCTAAGGCAATGCTTGATAATGACATATCTTTGTTAATACCAAAAAAAAAAAAATTGCTAACTGGAATATTTAAGAATATAGCATTTATTCCAAATAAGATCAAATACTGGGTTCATCCCCACAACCACACAGTTATGACAGAGGTAGAGAGGATTGTGTATCAGCATGAGAAAGTGTGTTGTTTCCAACTATGGACAAAAACAAGCACATTTTTCTCATGATTCCTACATTAAGTCTTGAATTTCCTCTGCAATCTTATACCTTCTGCATCTTCCAGCAGCCCCTCCTGCAACTCCTCATCTCACTCTCTTTGGTGCTAAGGCCAAAGGTTTTCAAGTCGAACAGAACTGGGTTAGGAACCACGTGTTTAATGATGGAGAAAGAGGGGCGAGGTGGGTGAGATGATGGCACTCTTTGACATCTAGCCAAGTTTCTCATGAAGTTAGAACCTAAAATAGCTTCATTTGCTTGAATATTTTTAGAGAGTAATTGAGTTCTGGAGACCCATAGTGCCAAGACAAGGTGAAGAAGAAAAGAGCAAAGAAACAAGATAAAGATTCTAAGTGGATTAATTTTTATTATTTTAGTTGTTTCAGTGAGAAAGCCAAGCTAGAGTAGAAACTTACCTTTCAGTTTTAATCTTCTGCCTTTTCTCATGTGGAGTTTTATATATTAATGATTTTTCAAAATTTAAATATTCATAATTTGGGAACCACCCCCCTTAGAAGTATGACTATCCAAACAGAAATGAGAGAAGTGTGGTTTACAAATTGGAATTTTAATTTACTGTTTCTAATATTGTTTGGATCTACCTTTTTTCAGGATGTTTCCTTAGAAATACTTGAAGATGCGTCTGGGTTAAAAACAAGCGAAAAACTGAGGTGATCTCAAAGTGAGTGAGTATTTAAAAAATGTACCATGTAATGTGACTCTTGTGATTAACAGTTATTAATCACTTGGTTATGAATTAATTAGTTCATGGTTGGTATACATATTTGCCTTATTCTTAATACAAATTATGTTCTGTTCATTGTGATTCAGTTACTCTTGTCTTCTAGTTGTATGTTTCTGGTTTTTATTTGTTTTAATATTGGGTACTTTAAGGATAAACAGGCAATTTCTCAGTTCAAAACAATTAGGATAAATTAGCAGGCTTCTCAGTTCCTGTCTTCAGTAACTCAAAGACTAACCTGTATACACTTCCTTTCTTGACAGATCTCAACAAGTATGTGTATATAAGGCCTAGTTTATCTTATTAATTGCATAGATACATACGGTATTTGGTAATATTTTCTGAGATGCAACCCTTATGTTGAAATCTCTTGGATATAAATCCTTATATTAGTATTATGAAAAGTTTTTTAGAACATGCTGTCTTTTAGGTTGAACACTGCCAGAAGACTCTCCTTTAATTATTTTTTCTCCAGAAGGCGATCCATCAGGCTTGTCTTTACTCTGTTTTAGCAATACTGGCTCACCTGGGCTTTGCTGTTTACCAGGATCATGGTGGTTCCCTTGGCGATTGTGATAGATTGTCATTCACCTATGTATGTTCTTGCTCAATAAAAAATTAATATTAATAGGAAGGGTATCTGAGATTGTGAGCTGGAGATAAATTAGCAATCTAAGGCCAGAGAACTGAGCAAAGAATTGACATAAAAACCTTGTGATGAAAATAAAGGCTTCATTAATAATCAGTTGACCTAATTGTTACTTGGCACTTCAAATGTGTTTTCTTGTCAAACATTAGAATGAGAAGATTGTCTCCATCTGACATGTATTTTTTCCATTTCAACTAAGTGTTTTTTAAATAGTATTTTTCATTTGTTGAATTCTTGCTATATACCAGGTTCTGTTCTGTGATACTTACATATATGTGTGTTTGTTAGCTTATGTTGCCTTCAGTTCATTCTGTGAATTTGGTACTATTATTATCTCAGTGGATAAGGATTCTGAGCAGTAGCCCAAGATCTCACTTTCAGCCATAAATTGGTAAGGATAAGTTTCACATTCATGTGTCAGTATCCATATGCCATACTGCAAACCAGTATTCAGCACAGAAATTCCTTATTTATTAAAGGACATCTGTCTATAAAGCATTTTAATGATCCTTTATATGCCACATGACTAGTACAAGTTGATGGCTTTTCTTGAAAAAGATTCCTGTGAAAGATGAGAGCAGAACTCCCTGGTTAAATAATCACAGAACTGTTTATAAAACCATAGCAATGGAGTAATAGATTAAATGAACACTTTATAACTGGGTGAGGGGGATTTGCACATTTAAAATGTAATTTAGGGAAGCAGAATTTATGGTATTACAAGAAGAGTAATATTTAAATGTTAAATATTTTAAGACTTTAAATTTATATTTAATTCAGAAGCAGAAATGACTATCAAGATTAATTACCCTAGCCAAGTGATAGCAATTTATTTCATTATTAAACTAGTAATAACAACACTGCACTTGACATCTTTTTATTCCCTCAACAAATATTTATTGAACCCTACTACATATCAGTCAGTATACAAATTTCTATTGTTTTAACCATGAACAGGACAGAAAATATTCCTGTACCTACAGATTAATCTAAGAAGCAGGCAGAAAACTGACAATCAAAAATAAAAATGAGGAAGAGCATTTTCAATGGGGATGATACTGTCAAAGCCAACTTTTACTGGGTTCTTATTATGTGACAGACATTTTTCTATAATATTTACATGCATAAGTCTATTTGATGTTCACAACCACACTGTCAGATAGGAAATATCACTTACATAATTCAGGTTAAGAAACTTAGACACATATATGTTAAATTGTTGGTGAGCTTCAAGATTGGCAATGTGTTTCTTTCTTTGATTTTTTAATTAATATACTTCATTTTTGGGTTTTAGATTTATAGAAAATCAAGCAGATAATATAGAGAGTTCCTTCCTATATACCTTCTCTCTCATTCATTCATAATTTCCTCTATTATTAACAACTTGCATCAGTGTGGTATATTTGTTATAATTAATTAATCGGTATTGATATACTGTTATTAACTAAAGGCCATAGTTTGCATTAGGGCTCACTCTTTGTGTTGTACAGCTTTATGAGTTTTGAAAAATATATAATGTGCATATACATTATAATATTACAGAATAATTTCCTAAATATCCCCTGAGCTTCACCTCTTTATCCCCCTGTCCCTTTCTTTCTGGCAACCACTGATCTTTTTACTGTCTCTATAATTTTGCCTTTTTCAGAATGTCACGTAATTGAAATTATACAGTATTTTGTTCAGGCAGCTGTAACAAAGATACCACAAACTGGGAGGCTTAAACAAATATTTATTTGTCACAGTTCTGGAGGCTGAGAAATCCGAGATCAAGATGCTGGCAGATTCGGTGTCTACTGAGAGCCCACTTCCTGGTTAATGAACATCTTTTCTCTGTGTCCTCACATGGCAGAAGGGAGCAAGGGATCTCTTTTGTAAGGGATCTAATCCCATTCAAGGGGGCTCCATGCCCATGATATAGTCATCCCCAAAGGCCCTACCTTCAAATATCACCACATTGGGAATTAGGTTTCAATGTATGAATTTTGAGAGGATACATTCAGTCTATAGTATATAGTATATAGCCTTGACAGACTGGCTTTTTTTAAATTATTATTATTACTAAACAACATACATTTACTGTTCCTCTATGTCTTTTCATGCCTTGATAGCTTATTTCTTTCTGTTGCTGAAATAATTGATTAGATGAATGTACCATAGCTTATCTATTTACCTTTTGAATGATAGCTTGGCTGCTTCTAGTTTTTTGTCAGTTTTGAATAGGTTGCTATAAGCATTTGTGTGCAAGTTCTTTTTAATTCATTTGGGAAAGTACTAAGGAGTACAATTGCTGGACTGTATAATAAGACTCATTTAGTTATTTAAGAAATTGCCAAATTAGCTTCCAAAGTGGCTGTATCATTTTGCACTCCCAACAGCAATAAATGAGAGTTCCTTTTGCTCTACATCCTGGCTGGCATTAGATGTTTTTATTATTATTTTTTTTTTAATTTTAGTTTTTCTGAAAGATATGTAGTGGAAACTTGTTTTACTTTGCTATTCCCTAATGACATATAACGATGAACATTTTTTCACATGCAGTTTTTGCCAATTATAGATCCTCTTGGTGAGGTGTGCAGATCATTTGCCCACTTTTTAATTACATTGTTTGTTTTCCAATTTGTTTCTTGTGGCTAAAATCTTAACCATTATGTTATATTGTCTTGTAGAGTGTTGAGCAGACAATGGAACAGGGCAAAGGAATAGAAAGAATTTGGAGGATGAAGAGTAAGCTCTATATTTTACATAGGAATGTCAGGGAAGACCTTTTTAAGGAGGGAACATTTGAGTTGCGATCTGAATGAGAAAATTCAGACGTGAAAATATTGGGGAATCAAAGGGGTTTTTATTAAACATTTTGAGTTACAGTTTCCTAAATTATGAAAAAAGGTATCTTGGTTAAGATATACTCTCTGTTTGCTTTATCAATTGGGTAGAAGGATGAATAAATAATTATCTTTCAATGGAGCATATGGTAAGTTCGCTACTCATGCATCTTCTATGGCAGCATTTGGACTTTAGATAGGCATCATTATAGGTCTGTTATGAGTGGAATATACAAAATTTATTTATACTGTGTGTCTTTTGTATCTCTATGAGTATTTTTCTGATAAAATTTCAATAGAGAGCAAAATGCTATTCAATTTATATATACATAGAGAGAGACGTTTTGCCAATTAATGCTTAATTTGCACAATAATCACATCATGTATATTATTTAGCATTTTAGTTGCAAACCACCAAACTTCACCCAGGCCAACTCAAGCAGATAAGAAATGTGTTAAGTGATGGATATTAGATAGATTATAGACATTTCAAAAGGGTCAAAAAATATTATGTAGTCTGGAATATTCCCTCTAAATCCCACAACCTCACTATTCAGTGAAAATAATACTGCCACCACTCTGGTGACACTGTGCATTGAAAACCAGCAATAGAGTCCTTGTCACTGCTGCCCCTGGAAACTGGCTGTTGTAGATGCACTTGTTCCTTTTTTTTTTTTTTCCCTGCACATCTTTTGCTTTGTCTTCTAAGCTTCAAACTGCACATCTTTTGCTTTGTCTTCTAAGCTTCAAACTAGGGAGGCAGGTATTTCTAATTGGTGGAGCCTAGGTCATGTGACCACATTACGGCTACAAGGGAGGCTCAGTAAATGAATCAATTATTTGGCATTTGAAGCTTCATTAACATGACAAATGCAGATAAGGCAGAATATTCTCTGAACTTTCAGGAGTTTAGGTGTTAGTGACCTGAAAGAATAGCAACTTTATTTGGCAGCCTGTATTTCAGAATGCATTTTCTTCTAGAAAAATATATTCTTTCTGTCTGTAATGTTGTTGTATTATCTTAGAATTTTTAGTATGATAGATAGAAAAATGCCCACCATTTTTCCTATCATGTGTATCCCCTTTTTTAATGCAGCATTCCAGTTCTTCAACTAAGAGTCCATTTCTCCAGCAGTGTGAGTCTGTTACTTGTTTTGGACAATAGGAAATCAGAAATGTAAGCAGAACTTTGAAAAGTACCTGTATATATTAAGTCTTGCTCTCTGATAATCTTGAGAACCCTTAAGAACCACAGCATAATGTGAACAAGCCTGGGAAGTCAGCTTTGAAACAAGTGACACACACTGTAGCCTTCCCATTATCTTCCAAATGACGGCACATGTGTTAGCGAGATTTGTTGACATCATAAGAAGCAAATGAAGACTAATTCAAATTACTCAATCATAGAAATGAGGAATAAATAGAGTATTTATTGTTTTAATCTACTAAATTTTAGGATGGTTTGTTCTCATCAAATTTAGTAGGATTTAGTAGGATTCTCTAAAATTTAGTAGGATTCTCATCAAATGCTATTACATTTAGTCTTTACTCCATTATCTGTACCATACAGTTGTTTTCTCCCCCTTTTTAAATTGATAATCATCTGACACACTTAAAAGTAAATATCTAAAAATTAACTAATTATTATATGTAAATGTATAGTGACATTGTTTATAATGTAGCTTCATGGAAGACCATGTATTTATTTTTCCATATGAGATATCATTTAAATTTGTTCTGAATTTTTTAACAGCATGGCATCTTGGCATAGTTAAAGCTTTTCAATATAGATGATGGTGTGAAAAACTTTTATTTTTGGTCTGCTGTTCACATATCAATCGCTTTCTAAAGTCAAAGTCCATTATACCAAAAAGAGAATAAGTGGTGATTTTAGATCAGAAACAAATTGATTATTCCTAACTAGAGAAGTAGAAAAATGACATGGGCTCTAAATGTTTGACAGATGAGTAATTCAAAGTTTTCATAGCACTCAGTGACTAGAGATTGTGACATATAAAGCTCTGTGGGCATTGTATCATATAGTTTCACTAGGGAATACTGGTCAACTCATTTGCTGTCAGTAAAAGACACTTTAAGCTCTAATGAAATGATATTTCTAATATATTTTAATATCCCAGTGAATCAGTTTCTAAACTGAATTTATATGTGATACGTGGATGACTTGTTCAGTTCTATTGTTGTCATGGAAAAGGCTAAAGCATTTTTTCACAAATGATTTTCTTCCAAACTATACATATTGAATGAAGACAACTGTTCATTATACCAAACTTCCAATTATTTCATATATATGAAAGACATTTCCTTAAAGTAAAAAAATATAAACACATGTTTTCTGAATTTTCTGTGTTGCAATTATAGAGACTAATTTTAGATAAATAGAAAGATTATTGTGACTTTGTTTCTATCATGTTATTGATCTCATATCCTTATATTTGATTGTGTTCATAATCTTTCAATCAAGTTATCTTGTACAATTTAATTTTAAATGGATTATGGAAATTTGTTTAGTGTTTGAAGGCTGTTAACACAAATCTATATGCATAACAGAAAGTAACATTTAAAGAAAGTCAGTTCAAGTCAGTAAAAATTTTTAAGGATAGTATGTATAGACTGATGTAAGCTTGTGCAAATCCAAAGAAATGTCTGCATATTAAGTTAAAGAAGTCAAGAAAAGTAGGAATTTAAATTATTATCACAGATAAATATTATAAAAATATGATTTGAAATATTTCACTAGCTGACATTTGTTTTTGCTTCTCTATATCATAGCACAGTGATAGAAACTAAATGAAATATCAAATGAGAGAGACAAACTAACTTAGATTTGTCTAAGAACTGGAGTAGTGAAAAAGTGAGTGTTAATGGCCAAAATCTCAAAGAGCAAATTGACAATAATTATTATATTTATAAATCATAATATAATATTTATAGCTAAAATATTATTTAATTATTTTATTCTGTTAGAACAGTACACATTTTACCATATTTAGTCTTCAAATATGCCCTTGTAAGATTCAATGTTTAATATAAATTCATTGTTTGGAGTTTTAATCTTGTCTCATCTTCCATTTTTTTTTAACATTTTTTTATTGATTTATAATCATTTTACAATGTGTAAAATTCCAGTGTAGAGCACAATTTTTCAGTTATAAGTGAACATATATATATTTACTGTCACATTTTTTTCTCTTAGCTACCAGAAGATCTTGTGTATATTTCCCTGTGCTATACAGTATAATCTTGTTTATCTATTCTACAATTTTGAAATCCTGTCTATCCCTTCCCACCCTCCGCCCTCTTGGCAACGACAAGTTTGTATTCTATGTCTATGAGTCTGTTTCTGTTTTGTATTTATGCTATGTTTGTTAGTTTGTTTTTTTAGATTCCACATATGAGCGATCTCATATGGTAGTTTTCTTTCTCTTTCTGGCTTACTTCACTTAGAATGACATTCTTCAGGAGCATCCATGTTCCTGCAAATGGTGTTATGTTGTCGGTTTTTATGGCTGAGTAGTATTCCATTGTATAAATATACCACTACTTCTTTATCCAGTCATCCATTGATGGACATTTAGGCTGTCTCCATGTCTTGGCTGTTGTAAATAGTGCTGCTGTGAACATTGGGGTGCAGGTGTCATTTTGGATTAGGGTTCCTTCTGTATATAAGCCCAGGAGCGGGATTCCTGGGTCATACAGTAAGTCTATTCCTAGTCTTTTGGGGAATCTCCATACTGTTTTCCACAGTGGCTGCACCAAACTGCATTCCCACCAGCAGTGTAGGAAGGTTCCCCTTTCTCCACAGCCTCTCCAGCATTTGTCATTTGTGGATTTTTGAATGATGGCCATTCTGACTGATGTGAAGTGATACCTCATTGTAGTTTTGATTTGCATTTCTCTGATAATTAGTGATATTGAGCATATTTTCATGTGCCTAGTGATCATTTGTATGTCTTCCTTGGAGAATTGCTTGTTTAGGTCTTCTGCCCATTTTTGGATTGGGTTGTTTGGTTGTTTCTTATTAAGTCATAAGAGCTGCTTATATATCCTGGAGATCAAGCCTTTGTCGGTTTCATTTGCAAAGATTTTCTCCCATTCCATAGGTTGTCTTTTTATTTTACTTATGGTTTCCTTTGCTGTGCAGAAGCTTGTAAGTTTCATTAGGTCCCATTTGTTTATTCTTTCTTTTATTTCTATTGCTTGAGTAGACTGTTGTAGGAGAACATTTTTGAGATGTATGTCAGATAATGTTTTGCCTATATTTTCTTCTAGGAGGTTTATTGTACCTTGTCTTATGTTTAAGTCTTTGATCCATTTTGAGTTGATTTTTGTGTATGGTGTAAGGGAGTGTTCTAGCTTCATTGCTTTACAAGCTGCTGTCCAGTTTTCCCAACACCGTTTGCTGAAGAGACTGTCTTTATTCCATTGTATATTCTTGCCTCCTTTCTCAAAGATTAGTTGACCAAAAGTTTGTGGGTTCATTTCTGGGCTCTCTATTCTGTTCCATTGGTCTATATGTCTGTTTTTGTACCAATACCATGCTGTCTTGTTGCCTATGGCTCTGTAGTATTGTCTGAAGTCTGGGAAAGTTATTCCTCCAGCCTCTTTCTTTCTCTTCAGTAATGCTTTGGCAGTTCTAGGTCTTTGATGGTTCTATATGAATTTTATTATGATTTGTTCTAGTCTGTGAAATATGTCCTGGGTAATTGGATAGGGATTGCATTAAATCTGTAGATTGCCTTGGGCAGTGTGACCATTTTAACAATATTGATTCTTCCAATCCAAGAGCATGGGATATCTTTCCACTTTTTAAAGTCCTCTTTAATTTCCTTCATCAGTGTTTTATAGTTTTCTGTGTATAATTCTTTCACCTCCTTGGTTAGATTTATTCCCAGATATTTTATTACTTCGCCTGCTATTTTGAAAGGGGTTGTTTCTTTACTTTCTTTTTCTGTTGATTCATCGTTAGTGTAAAGAAATGCCACTGATTTTTGAACGTTAATCTTGTAACCTGCTACCTTGCTGAATTCTTCAATCAGCTCTAGTAGCTTTTGTGTGGACCTTTTAGGGTTTTCTATATATAGTAACATGTCATCGGCATATAGTGACACTTTTACATCTTCTTTTCCAATTTGGATCCCTTTTATTTCTCTCTCTTGCCTGATTGCTGTGGCTAGGACTTCCAGAACTATGCTGAATAGGAGTGGTGATAGTGGGCATCCTTGTCTTGTCCCAGATTTTAGTGGGAAGCTTTTGAGTTTTTCACTGTTGAGTACTATGCTGGCTGTAGGTTTGTCATATATAGCTTTTATGATGTTGAGATATGTTCCCTCTATACCCACTTTGGTGAGAGTTTGTATCAAAAATGGGTGTTGAATTTTATCAAATTCTTTTTCTGCATCTGTTGAGATGATCATGTGGTTTTTGTCCTTTCTCTTGTTGATGTGATGTATTACACTGATTGATTTGCGTATGTTGACCCACCCTTGTGTCCCTGGGATAAACCCCACTTTGTCATGATGTATAATGTTTTTTATGTGTTGTTGGATTCTGTTTGCTAAAATTTTGGTGAGGATTTTGGCGTCTATGTTCATCAGTGACATAGGCCTATAATTCTATTTTTTGATAGTATCTTTGCCTGGTTTTGGTATCAGGGTGATGGTGGCTTCATAGAATGAGTTTGGGAGTATTCCCTCTTTTTCAATATTCTGGAAGAGTTTAAGAAGGACTGGTATGAGTTCCTTGTATGTTTGGTAGAATTCCCCAGTGAAGCCGTCCAGTCCTGGACGTTTATTTGTACGGAGGTTTTTTGTTGCTATTTCGATTTCATTTCTAGTGATCGGTTTGTTCAAGTGGTCAGTTTCTCTTGATTCAGTCTTGGTGGACTGTATGTTTCCAGAAACTTGTCCATCTCCTCTATGTTATCCAGTTTGGTTCCATATAGTTTTTCATAATATTCTCGTATGCTATACTGTATTTCTATTTTGTTTGTTGTAATTTCTCCATTTTCCTTTCTTATTTTGCTGATTTGTGCTCTCTCTTTTTTCTTTGTGAGTTTGGCCAGAGGTTTGTCTATTTTATTTACTTTTTCAAAAAACCAGCTTTTGGTTTGATTGATTTTTTCTATGGTTTTTTTAATCTCTATTTTATTTATTTCCTCCCTGATCTTTATAATTTCTTTCCTTCTGCTGCCTTTTGGGGCTTTTTGTTCTTCTTTTTCTAGTTCTTTTAGTTGGTGGGTTAAATTGTTTATTTGAGATTGTTCTTCTTTTTTGAGGAAGGTCTGTATCGCTATAAACTTCCCTCTTAGCACTGCCTTTGCTGTGTCCTGTAAATTTTGTGTGGTTGTGCTTTCATTTTCATTTGTCTCAAGGTATTTTTTAATTTTGGCTTTGATTTCCTCATTGACCCATTGTTTTTTTAATAGCATATTGTTTAATCTCCATGCTTTCCTTTCTTTCTCCTTTGTTTCTCTGTTGTTGATTTCTAGTTTCATGGCATTGTGGTCAGTAAAGATGCTTGAGATAATTTCTATCTTCTTAAAATCGTTGAGGTTTCTTTTCTACATGATCAATCCTAGAAAATGTTCCATGTGCACTTGAAAAGAATGTATATCCTATTTTGTGGGGATGTAATGCTCTGAAGATATCCACCAAATCTAATTTTTCTATAGTATTATTTAATTTCTCTGTTGCCTTGTTTATTTTCTGTCTGGAAGATCTGTCTAGTGATGTTAAAGCAGTGTTAAAATCTCCAACTATAGTTGTATTCCCATCAATATCCCCCTTTATCTCTGTTAGTAATTATTTTATGTACTTAGGTGCTCCTATATTGGGTGCATATATATTAACAAGTGTAATATCCTCATCTTGTATCACTCCTTTAATCATTATAAAATGTCCTTCTTTATCTTTCTTTATGGCCTTTGTTTTAAAGTCTATTTTCTCTGAAATCAGTACTGCAGCACCTGCTTTTTTGGCTTTTCCATTTGCATGGAATATCCTTTTCCATCCTTTCACTCTCAAGCTATATATGTCCTTCTTGCTAAAGTGGGTCTCTTGTATGCAGCATATTGAAGGTTATTGCTTTATTATCCAGTCTGCCACTCTATGTCTTTTGACTGGAGTATTTAGTCCATTAACATTTACAGTAATTAATGATAGATGTGTGTTTATTACCATTTTGAACTTATTTTTGCAGTTGATTTGGTATTTCCTCTTTGTTCCTTTCTTCTTCCTTTTGTGGTTTGGTAACTTTCCTTTGTATTATCATGGATTTTATTTAGTTTTTGTGACTCCCTTGTAAGTTTTTGTCTTGTGGTTACCCTTTTCTCTAAGTCTGTTAGCCCATTACTATATCTCAAACCCATCCTACCGAAAACAAAAAATTGAAAAAAAAAAAGAAAAAAATACTCTTTATTTTTTTTGCTTCCCTCTCCCAGTCTTAATGATTTAGATGTCTTCTTTTACAATTTCGTGTTTATTTTATTTATAATTCATGAGTTACCACCTTTCCAGTTATGAGTTTCTAATTTCTGTAGCATCCTACTGCTTTTCTATTTAGAGTAGACCTTTCAATATTTCTTTTAGCATGGGTTTAGTGTTGCTAAACTCTTTTAGTTTTTGCTTGTCTGTGAAATTCTTTATCTCTCCTTCTATCCTAAAGGATAGCCTTGCTGGATAAAGTATCCTAGGCTGCATCTTTTTTTCATTCAGGACTTTGAATATATCTTGCCACTCCCTTTTGGTCTGTAGTGTTTGTGTAGAGAAATCAGCTGAGAGCCTTATGGAGGTTCCCTTGTAACTCACTCTTTGATTTTCTCTTGCTGCCTTTAGGATCATTGCTTTATCCTTGACTGTGGCCATCTTGATTATGATATGTCTTGGTGTAGGTCTGTTTGGGTTTTTCCTGTTTGGGACCCTTTGAACTTCCTATACTAGGATATCTGATTCCTTCTTTAAGTTTGGGAAGTTTTCAGTCATGATTTCTTCAAATACTTTTTCAGTCCCTTTGTTCTTTCTTCCCCTTCTGGGACCACTATTATGTGAAGATTGGCATGCTTTATATTATCCCATAGGTCCCTTATGTTGCTTTCATTTGTTTTTATTTGTTTATCTTGCAGGTGTTCTGATTGGGTGCTTTCTGTTGTCCTGTCTTCTAGGTCATGAATTCGTTTCTCTGCATTATCTACTCTGTTTTGCACAGCCTTTAGATCCTTTCTCATCTCAGCCAATGAGTTTACCATTTCTACTTGGCTCTTCTTTATAGCTTCGATTTCATTTTTGACATATTTTATATCTCTAAACACTATCTCTTTTAGTTCCTTCAGTACTTTGATCACTCCTTTTTTGAAATCTTGATCTAGTAGGCTATCGATGTCTATTTCATTGATCGTTCTTTCAGGGGATTTCTCTAGTTCTTTTAATTGGGAATGGTTTCTCTGCTTCTTCATCTTGCTCATACCTCTCTGGCACTGTGGCTTATGGAGTATCAGTTATCTATTGTGGTCCTTAAGGAGTTTATTTATTTATGTATCTAATGCCTATGTAGAAGTCAAACTTAAAAAAAAAAAAGGAGAGAGAAAGAGAATTTTAAAAGAAGGGAGAAAAAAAGGTTTGAACAGTGTATAATCAGTTATGGAAGCGCAGTTTGAATCAAGACTAGCATTCGAGTTGAGACGTCTTTTTTTAATAACCCTTAATAAGAAAAAAGGGAACACAGATCAAAAAACGATATTTGAAACCTATTTGTAATCAATAACAGGAGATCAAACCCAAAAGAAATGAAAATGAAATAAGGTGTTTTTTTAAAAAAAATAATAATATAACTACTTTAAAAGATAAATTTAAAAGAAATTAAAACTAGAAGGATATATAATTGTTTAGAGAGAAAAATTTAAAAAGGAATTAAACTTAGAAGCATATACAATTGTTTAGAAAGTAGAAATTAAAAAGGTAATAAAAATAGGACAGATAAAAAAAGATATGATAAAGAGAGAATTTTGAAAAAGGGGAGAAAAAAAGGTTTGAAAACAGTGTATAATGAATAATTGAAGAGCAGGTTGAAGCAAAATAGCAAACGGGTTGAGACGTCTCTTAAAAATCTTTAAAAAGGAGAAAAGAGGAAAAAATATATTTGAAACCTGTGTATAATCAGTAACAGGAGATCAAAACCATGAGAGATAGAAATGACATCACATGGATTTTTTAAAATAATAATATTATTTAAAAAGAAAATTTTAAAGGAATTAAAACTGGGAGGATATATAATTGTTTAAAAAGTAAAAATTAAAAAGGTAATAGAAAATACAACAGAGAAGAACAGATTAAAAAAAAAAAAAAAAAAGGGAGAGGTTGTTCACCTGGAGACTGTGGGCTCTTAATGAGAAGTCTTTCTGTTTTCGCCCTGTTTCGTGAACTCAGCTTGCTGTTTACAGAGGCCCTCTGTTGGTGCCCTCCTCTGTGCTGCTCCCAGTGCTTGTTGGCAAGCAGATCGCGCCCCCTCCCAGCACAGCTTTCCTGCCAGAAAGGTGGAGGGG
The DNA here is from genome assembly GCF_009834535.1 of Camelus ferus. NCBI lineage: Eukaryota > Metazoa > Chordata > Mammalia > Artiodactyla > Camelidae > Camelus > Camelus ferus. The sequence goes on from NC_045697.1 coordinate 23,928,852, forward strand.
GGGGCCACCCGCCATCTCCTGCTGCAGGTCGCTCCACAGCTCCATGCCGCCACACGCTCCACCTCGGGTCAGTGCTCCACAGGCAGGCACCTGGGAAGACCGCGGAACAGCCCCACCCCTTCTCCGTGTCCAAACTCAGCTCCTTGTTTGTACTGGTGATGTGAACTTTGCAAGGCATCAGGGCGGAAGGATCCTATCTGACTGGGCTGCAAACAAGTCACTGTCTGGCCTTTCAGGCTGCTGAGCCCCCAGGTGCGGATTCAGGTTTCGCCCCCGCCCAACCTGGGTGCCAAGCCCTGGAGGATATGGCAGCCGCACCTGAGCCCTGCCTCTCCTCTCCGAAAACCTTCCGTGGGTTTTCAGAGATGGGTGTATGCACCCTTCCCCACCAAGGCACATCAGCCATGCTGTTTTATGGAGGGCCCAGGTTGTTCTGCCCTGTGCACCCACTCATCCATGTTGTGTAGCACCCTCCAGTCCCCCGGGGCTGTCTTAGTGCAGCCATCCTCGTTCTCCGCCCAGCTCGGGCAGCCCGTCCTGGACCCCAGCTCCTGGCTTGAGTCTCCAGTTGGGTGTCTCAGGGACCCTCTGTGCCTGTTTAACTTAGTTCTGTCAGTCAAGGGCTGCTCCATACAAACCTGAGCCTCCTTCTCCGTCCCTCTGGCCTCTCCATTGGAGAGGGGGAGGACCAGCGAACGAGCGCCAGTCCTCCTTTGCCGCTCCCTCCCCACGGGACCAGTCCCGCACTGTTTTGCCTTTTCATCCTTCTTTTTTTCCCTTCTCCTACCAGATTTTTGGCATCTTTGTCTTTTGAAGGGGACGATGTTCTGTCGGAGTTCTGCAGGTGCTCTGGTTGGCTGAGTGGGTCCGTGGATGTGACTCTTGGTGTATCTGTGGGAGAGGGTGAGCTACAAGCATCCTACTACTCCACCATCTTGGCCTCGTCTCTCTCATCTTCCATTTTCAGCTCTTTCATTCCATGGGCTTAATGATTTATTAAATGGACACACAGAATAGCCCTTCTTATACATGAAGATATAAATAGTATCCTTCTTTAGGCTTTCCAATTTAATTTTCCCTTTAAAAATTTGATCTTTTTTGATTATCTTCTACATTTTTTAATTGAAAAGTCTAGTTGTTGACACTACTTCATATAATTATATATGTTATAATGATTTACAATACACAGTTTAAATTCTGAAATTTGCAAACTATGACCTATATCATGTGCAAAGTGGATCAGTGATCAATAATCCCATTGGGGATTTTTATTCCTATTTGTACCGATGCCAAAATTGATATCCAGATTTACCAAGGTGCTTATCAAATTACAGCACCAAAAGCTGCAATCCATGTCTTTTGATCAAGTAGATTTCTTCTTGTTCTAACAAGATTTTAAGGCTCCTACAGAACAGAATTTATCGATATTTTACCTTACATTGTCCCATTCCAGTGGGCAATTAAATTTAAAAATTGAAATATGAGTCATTATGTTAATAAGTGGAGAAGCCTTACAAAAGTTATACTTTTGTGATTTTTCATGATAACTCAGCAATTTGATGCTTAAAATGTCCCCCAAAGACAATGAGTTTTTCCAATTAAAAAATAAATCCTAGAAAAGAAAGGTAGGATTAAAATAATATAGCATTAAAACAAAACAGAACAATGCAGCATAAAAAAGTTGTTAGGTCTAATTAATATGTAATAGTTTCAAAAATGATTGCCTATTAAGCAACCCAGACAGGACTTTCATAAGAAATTAAAATAAATATAATAAATTTATTTAGAGTAGTACAAAAATCTTAGTTTTAATACCTTGAAAACATTAAATCAATATTCAGAGAATAATGCATTCTTTGTATTTAATGGCTACTATGCACTATAGATACATAAGGACACATGCAATATGTTAATCTGAAAGAGCTCTTAGGAGTAAATAAACATGGAGGAAAATGCAAATATTTCACTGTTTATATTGAGCAATTTCCAATGACTTCTTATAGCTAACCTCATTATCTAAGGTGCCTCATATCTTAATCCCCAAATTGTGCTTTTTGCATTTTATGCCACCCAAACTTTTGGATGTTCATATTTTCCTGGGATCTTATTGATAACGATCATTAGAACTAGAATGTTTAAATATGTTCAATCTGTATACTAATAGGTAATTGACATTTAACCACACCCTAATTAACTGCAAGACATCGTTGACCAAACATTAGAATAGACTAGATTGTAATTTAACCTAAAAGACACTCAAAACTATGATGTCGAGAGATAGCAGAATTCTGTGGTGTTTCCTGGGACTTACAAAAAATTTAAAAATTACTGCTTTATTATAGCAACGAAGTTCTTAACTCAAATAATGAATTTACCAGCATATCCCACTTTTCAAAAACTTGTATGCCTGCATTATGCCATATAAAGCAAGTTAATGGACTATGTTTCTCTTGTGAATTTTCATATGAAAGTTACCTTATTTTAATATCTGTAATTATTTAATATTACCATCAAAAAGAAAATTACTTAGATTTGAGGCCTCTTTTCTTACTCAAATTATTTTCCAGGATCCCACGACAGCAAGGTGATTGACTTTCCAGGTAGGCACACAGTAGGTCTGGCTGGTGTTGATGGACACTTATAAGCATCTGCCTAAGACCCAAGAATGGTAATAATTTACCGCTAGACTCCCAAAAGTAATTTCTGAGATTCATATCAAGTACATGATTATTATAAAGTAATTTCTCCAGCACTTTACGTTTTTAAATAATCTAGATAAATTCAGTCCACTAAAATTCCACTTGAGCCTATTTAATTTCCTGTGATTTGGTTACATTAGCAAAAGGATTTTGTTTGGGTTTGGGGGTTATGCTTGAATAAGGCTCAAGTTAATCATTTAGGTACTTAAATGTTCTTAACTCAAGGATTTCCCCTGACAGTCATTTCAAGAATAGCTTTATACTATTATTCAATTCATCTATTACACAAGAAATAAATGCAGAAAAATTCCATTCTGCTCAGATTTTTCTGTCTTGTCACCAAAATGCATTCCTTGGGGCCATTTTCATTTACAAAAGGCCTATATAGTGCATCAATTGAAGCATCTATAGTTCTAAGCTAAAGGTCAAAGGGTGTTAATCACAGCTCCACAATTGTTCTCAACTGTCATTAAGAAACACCATATTAAACGATGGAAAGCCCCGGTTAATCAGGCTTTGCTAAAATTACTCAGGTATGTCATCAGAATGAGAGAGCAGGGAAGCTAGATAGATGCCTGAGGGAGAATGTGCTCTGATGTTATCTGTCTTTCTGACTCTGAAGCCTAGGTAGCACTGATGGATCTTTGAAAAGAGAAAGTTCAGACTTACTATTAAATTTTATTTTTAAACATTTGAGTTTGGTGGTTTCAGTTATTGAAAATAAATGAAAACAACCTGTTCCAAGAGGACTTCAGGAAGGATGTTCCACTTCTTCAAATACAGTTTTAAACTTCCTATCCAATATTTGAAATGTCTAATGCCATTCAGATTTGTGTTGATCACACTTTCTGGTATTAATCTTTTAAAAATCTATTTGTGAGATATAGCAGAGTGCGTATATTATAAAGCAGGCTTTGCATTATATATGTAGTAATGTAACATGAACCACTTAACCCCTGTCCCGTTAACATAGTCATGTTCTAGCCACTTGGATTATTATGAAACAAAAAGAAGAAAGCTTAAAAATTTCAAGTACCTTATATCTGACATAAGTATATGTACATACACACATATATACACATTTCACATTTGTCAAACGGAGATTTTTGTTAAGGAAAATTTTACATGTGTGTGCACATGAGTATGTGTGTACATATGAATATGAACGTATGTACAGATTAATAATCATTCAAGTTAAAAACATCTCTTCATTGTTATACTACAAAAGTGACTAAACTCTAGGAGGTTGTAAACATGTATTAAAATACAGCTCTCTTTTAAGTTGATTACATGTAGTATAAAAGCAGGCAGAATATGATGCATTATTTTGGTGCTATAAAATTTTGTGGAGCTGCAGAGAAATGTGTAGTTAATTTTTGCTGGGGTCATAAACTTTTAGGTAATTCTTGGAGGAGACAGTATTTGAGTGAAGTCTTAAAAAACAAGTAAAAAAATCCTACTGATGTCATTTGGCAGCAACATATCTTCCTTCATTAAAAGAAAAGCATGAGTATGGGAAGATATTTGATAGTAGGTATATGTAGTTAGATGTATGTGGGCATCCTTGCAAACCAACAGGACAGTGATGATTCTCACTATATAGGAAATAAGGAAAGTAAAATCAAGAGTAAGGCATAATGGAGCTGATATTTCACTAACAACAAGAGAACAGTAATTCATTCAGTAATTCAAGCATAAGTTTTTCGTCATGGAAGTTATTAGGAGATATTGAAATACTTTATGCTGGGGAGTGGCATGATCCCATTTTAGTCCTAAAATAATCACTGAGGCTGCAGTTTTATAGCGTGTATGGGACGGAGATGAAAGTGAAGACTGGAAGATCCACTTGGATATTGTTGCTGCGTTCAGTTGAAAAATAAAGGTAACTTGATCTAAGGTCGTGGCAATGGGAACTGACAATATGGACTGTTGAGAAGAAGGAAATTAGGAAGATAAGACTCGGAAATTGATTACATGTGTGATCACAAATAATGGAAAGACATCATTCCAAATTATCATGCTTTATTATTTGTTACTATTTCTTGTGTGAAGCACTCTTCCTCTCCCCTTTCCTCCACCCCTTCACTAATCTTACATTCCTAAAGTAGAAATCTCATAAACTCAGAATTAAAGAAGAACAAAAGGAAGACAGTAAAATTGAATTCTTGATACTTTGATCATGGAAATAGATTTTTAAAATTCTGTTCCTATCCTGTTAAAACCATGGGCCCACAGTGACATTAATGAGAGTTCTGTACATGAAAGTGGAAAGTAAGATTGTTAATTACTTTAATTCCAAAGATCTTTTTTTTTCAAATTTAGATGAATATCCACGTCAGAAATTACATTACGGATTTGCCTTAGGTTATAATGTGATATTAATTCAACATCAATATATTCATCAACCTGTCCTTACCAGTTAACAGTAAAAAAGCCACTCAACATTTGAAACTAATACTTTTTTTGAAATCCCATGGAAATTGCCTGTGAAATTCATAGGAAAATACTCTTTGTCACAAAGTTGAATGTGCAAGGATAAGTTTTGATATGGTGTCAATGTATCAAAATAACACATTTCATGCTGCGTGATAAAATTTTCACCACCGTCAACCTCAAGAAAAATAATACTTTAACAGGTTTACAAGAAGGCAAAACATGCTTCATTATCGCCTTGAATATTTCATGAGATCAAAGGAAGGATGTTTTTTTCCTAGAGAAAAATCTGTTTCGTTACTGAGAAAAACTTGTTTGGGTATAAAAAGGTCAACATTTCTGAGATAGATGTTACATTTTTTTACTTAAAATAAGTAAGAATTTCCAAATTTTTCTAGCATTAAACCCCTACATTCCTATAGTTCCAATAAAATTATGTTTGTATTCATTTTGAATTTATATTTTGAATGAAAAATGCACATTTTTAAAAATAGTAAAGAAAAAAACTAATGTTATGATAAAAATTAATTTTAGTGTCTTGGGCGACATAATGTATACAAAGCCATTAGAGTATGCTCTATCTCCATCGGCATCTAAGAGCTCCTTCTCACTAACTGGTCTTAGACAAATGATTTCACTTTTCTAGGCTGTTGTATTAATATACTGGAGTACCATAACTAAATATCACAGACTGGGTGGCTTAAACACCAAAAATTTATTTTCCCATAATTCTGGAGGTTGAATGTCCAAGATAAAGGTGCTGGCAGGGTTCGTTTTCTTGAAACCTCTCTCCTTGGCTTGCAGATGGCCACCTTCTCTTTGTGTCCTCACATAGTCTTTCCTCTGTATGCACACCTCTGGTGTTTCTCCCTGTATTCTAATTTCTTCTTACAAGAATACCAGTGAAATTAGATTAGGGCCCACCATCATGGCCTCACTTTATCTTAATTACCTCTTTAAGGGTCTCTCTCCAACTATAGTCATATTCTGAGGTACTGAGGGTTAGGACATCAACATGAGTTTTGAGGGGAGCACAGTTCTGTTCATAATAGCCCCAGTTTTTTTCAGAATGAAATGAAGCAGAAACATTAATTTAAAAGTCACATTAGTATAAGCACTGAACAGAAATTCATTTAACTAATCAATCCAACTTGACAACTAGTAAAATTAAACCAGACTTTCACATAACTACAAATATAATTTTTGAGAAATTATTGAGGCATAACAATTTTCTTTTTTCATTTGTAATGCTCAAAAAACAATTATTTAATTAACCCCAAATATATCCAGAATCATTCATAGCAGCATAATATTATATTGAGACAAATTTTCAATATCAAATAACAGCCAAATTAACAAGACCAAAATTCTGTCTTACCGAAACATATCTCTACTTCTCTTTCAGTTGATCTACACTTGGTCAATTTCTCACCTCATCTGTAAACTTATCTCTATAATCCCCATTTTGTTAGCAATGTGTATACTACTTTGGAGAAGGATTGCATCTATTTTAGTGTCTGGAAAAAATTAAATTTTAGTAGCAGAAAAGTGTCTTTTAAATAACTGAAATGTTATAAAGCTTCGTATGTTGAAGATAATCTATATCAAGCTTGTTGCCAGTATAATCTTAAATGATGATTTAATAGAAGCACTTATGCCCAATATTACTAATATTCTTTAAAATTATTCAAGGACAGATTGGTCAGTGCATGAACAATAACAGCAACGAAGGAGGTACACCTATGTAAAAATGTTAGAAATTTCCTTATTTGAAGATATGATTTTTTTAAAAAATCTAGGCAGCTGGGGAAAACAAAGGAGATATGCACTATAATTTAAAAAAATGAATAAAAGATTTTACAAAATTCAACATCCATTTATTATAAAAACTCTCCAGAATATGGGCAGAGAGGGACTATACCTCAACATAATAAAGGCTGTATATGACAGACACAGCTAACATCATGCTCAATGATAAAAAGCTGAAAGCATTTCCTCTAAGATCAGGAATGTCCACTCTTGCCACTTTTATTCAACTTAGTTTTGGAAGTTCTAAAGTCACAGCAATTGGAAAAGAAATCTAAATTAATAAAAGGAATACAGATTGAAAAGGAAGAAGTAAAACGGTCACTGTTTGTAGATGACATGATACTATACATAGAAAATCCTAAAGATGCCACCAGGAAACTACCAGAGCTCATCAATGAATTCAGTAAAGTTGAAGAATACAAAATTAACATACAGAAATCTGTTTCATTTCTATGCACTAAGAACAAAATATCAGAAAGATTAATTAAGGAAACAATCCCATTTACCATCACATCCAAACTAGTAGAGTACCTAGGAATAAACCTACCTGTAGAGGTAAAAGACCTGTACTTGGTAAAGTAGAAAAATCTCATGAAAGAAATTGAAGATCAAACAAACAAATGAAAATATATACTATGTTCTTGGATATGAAGAATTAACATTGTTAAAATGACCATACCACCTGAGGCAATCTACAGAGTCAGTGCAATCCCTGTCAAAATACCAATGGCGTTTTTCACAGAACTAAAATAAATAATTGTAAAATTTGTATTGAAATACAAAAGAGCCAAATAGCCAAAAGAATCTTGAGAAAGAAGAGAGCTGGAGGAATCCTGCTTCCTGACTCCAGTGTAAAATAAGCTTCAAGGATATATTGTACAATAAGAGGAATATAGCAAATATTTTATAATAGCTAAAAATAGAGTATATCTTTAAAATTGTGAATCACTACATTGTACACATAACTTATATAATATTGTATATCAACTATTCTTTAATTTAAAAAAATTAATAAATGAAATATTATTTCTATAGACAATAAAAATGTAAAGTATCTCACAGGTAATATGTAGGATATTCTTTGTGTTACCTACATGATATGTCAGATAGATGATAGATAAATAGAAAGACAGATAAATAGACAAAAGGACACAGAAAACAACATGGATTTTAACTGTGAGTATCCACTTACTGGGGAATTTTTTTTCAATAAATATAGGCAGTACTACACAATCTGCAGTTGATTGAAGCCAGGGATGCAGAAACTCCGATACAGAGGGCCAGCTATGGAATTTGAGCATCTGAGAATTTTGTAATACACAGAGGCTCCTGGAACCAATCCCCTGCAAATATCAATGGACAACTGTATATTTTAAATATATCCCATACATACATACATACATTTTTCTTAAGAACTACAAAATAAATCTGAGCAAATGTAGAGAAAATTCTACATTGTATCTGGATGTTAGATGTTATAAAGATGTCAGTTTCTCCCAAAATAAATATATGCTCAATATGATGATAACCAAATGTGAGTTATTTTTAAAAGTTCAAATGAAGAAGTCAATTGATAAGAAAGTAGAAACTTCAGAGGAAAAAAAGGCAACTGAAAGGACTTAGCAGAAATTAAGGCATATATTAAGCTTCCAATGACTAGCCATTTATGGTCTTTTTTCCAGAGTAGAGAGCCTGATTTATATACAAAATGGGAGCCTAGAATCTGAATAATTTAATGTATGTTGAAGAAAACTAAATAACCTAAGGTAATGAAATGTTTAATGAATAGTACTTGGCAAGATTCTAGATGTAAAAAGACTTTAATAACAAAAAATGCAAGGGGAAATATAATCTAGGGAAACATCAGTGGTCCTATTTCCTCATCTCCACATTTCCACTCTTACACAAATCCTGTTGATTTGACCATAAAAACATATTCCCGAAGAGCGATAAGACAAAATTTATACTCAAACAGTTACAACCACAGCCTACACTGTAACCTCTATACTGCACTGTCTTGTAAAACATCTTTGGAATTTATCTAGAATTGAAAGAATAACTTTCAGCCTCTTCCTATGACATATAAAGGCCTACATAAACTTCCTGCCTCCATCCTATCCCATTTATATGACTGCCACTACTCTTTCACAAGCCTTCAGTCATACCAGTCTTCCTTTGAATTCCTTGCACTTGCCAAGGTGATTCTCAACAAACACCTTTTGCTTTTTTATTCTCTTCTGCCTGGCTTTTCTCAGCATCCTTCCAGTATTAACTCAGAAAATGATTTCAGAAGTATTTCTTCTGCAGTTTTTTGGAATACTTTGAAAAGAATAGATGTTAACTCTTCTCTAACTGTTTGATGCAGTTTACCTGTGACATCAACTGATCCTGGACTTCTGTTTGTTGGGAGGTCTTTTTTTGTTTTTTTGTTTTATTTTGTTGAATTAATGATTCAATTTCATTACTAGTAATTGGTCTGTTAATATTTCCTATTTCTTCCTGGTTCAACCTTGGGTTACTGTATATTTCTAGGAATTTGCCCATTCTTCTAGACTGTACATTTTATTGGTGTATAATTGTTTGCAATAATCTCTTATGATCCTCTGTATTTCTGTGGTATCAGTTGTAACTTCTTTTTCACTTCTGATTTTGTTGATTTGGCCCTTCTTCTTTTATTCTTGAATACCCTAGCTAAAGTTTTATCAATTTTGTTGATCATTTCAAAAGACCAGCCTTTAATTTTATTGATCTTTTCTTTTTTTGAGTCTCTATTTTATTTATTTCTGTTCTGATCTTTATTTAATTCCTTCTTCTAAGTTCAGGTTTTGTTTTTTCCTTCTTTTTCTAGTTCCTTTAGGTATAAGTTTAGGTTGCTTAATTGAGGTTTTTCTTGTTTCCTGTGATAGGCCTATGTCACTGTAAGCTTCCCTCTTAGGTGCTTTTGCTATGTCCCATAGATTTTGGGTGGTTCTGTCTTTATTTGTTTTCATTTGTTACAAGGTTTTTGTGTCTGTGTGTGTGTGTTTTAGTTTCTTCTTTGATTTCTTCAGTGATCCATTGGTTGTTTAGTAGCATATTGTTTAGCTTCCACATGTTTATGTTTTTTTCTTGTAGTTGATTTCTAGTCTCAAAGTGTTGTGGTCAGAAAAGTTGCTTGATATGATTTCAGTTGTCTTAAATTTAGTCTAACTTGTTTTGTGGCCTAGAATGTGATCTAGCACGTGATCTATCCTGGAGACTATTCCATGTGCACTTGAAAAGAATGTGTTTTCTGTTGCTTTTGGATGGAATGTTCTATACAATCTTTTAAGTCAGTTTGGTCAAGTGTGGCATTTAAGGTGGGCATTTACTTATTTATTTTCTGTCAGAATGATCTAAGACCTCAAGTTTTAATATGTGAAAAAGACACTGAAGATTCATATATTTGGAAATGCAAATGTTAAATAAGTGTATGAAATGATTTAAATTGCAAACTCATTCCCTTTGGGAATTTATATTATCCTGGTGAGATGTGCAAAAAACATGTAAATAAATAAATTGGTGTCAGCATTGATAAATACATGTATAACAGGTAAACTAGTAAGAATTGATAAGAAGAGTTAATTAAAGCACAGTAAGGATATAGAATGCATAGACTTTCACTGAAATCACTGTTAATATTTATTAAGCTTTTATATAAAAGCATGCATCTAAGTTTTTTACAAAACTGTTGTATTAAACATAAACAGCACTTATGATGAACTATCAAATACCCTAAAATTTTCCTAAAACACGTAGAAACTAAGAAATAAAGAGGTTAAGATACTTGCCCAAGACACACACACCATCAAAACACAAAGTCTGACTCCAAGATATTCAAGCCCATGCTTTTAAGAAATAAGTTACTATCTCAATGAATATTTTGTACTAACTATTAATAAACAAGTGAGTAAGTGTTTGTATATTTTCTGTTTGGCCAAATTCATCAAATTATATTCAAAATTACTAAGTTGTGTTTCAATTACTTTTATTTGCAAACATAAGAAAATCATATCCCTATGACCTAATCTTAACTTTGACCTCAAAGTATGTGAACTCACATTTTTCTGTTAGCATGAACATCTGACAGATAAGATACTTATTTTCATTTATTTAATTGTTCTTCTTAAAATGTTGTGATGAAAATTTTATATCCTAACTACAAAATTATCACAGAAACTATCAAATTAAGAATTTTTGTTGAAATATTGTATTTATAATTCAGGGTAGAATAAAGCAGAGTCACAAGCACTCCTCAGTTTCTTCAGTGTTTCACTGATTTATTCATTAGTTCATTCTGTCAGTCATTCATTATGAGAAAGGATTGTGGGATTATGGCTTATAGTGAGAAAAATAGTTGAATTCTATTTTAGATTTTCTTGCCCTCAAAATTATAAATTTTTCACATTATAATCAAAGGAAATAGAAAGAAAAAGAAGATGGAAGGTATACAAACACTGTTACCTTTGGAGATGAGAGGCTTGAGAGGCTTTTTTCCCACCTTTTCTTGAATATCTAGCTTTTTCTCATACAACTTTTTCCCTACTAGATCCAGAAACATCTATTTGTAGAAACAAAAGTAGAGAAAAATTTGGATTGCATCTCTTTGTGTTGGTTTTCACTGAATGAGTAAATACAATGTAAAAATAATAGGGTTATCTGTAAATAAAAAACAGAACAAATAAATACAAATTATTTATCTATATCTTGTTCCTATTTTTTACCTTAAATATTATGGATGAGATAAATTCAACATTTCAGATAAATTTATTCCACAAATTTCTAAATATATATATGTGAATATAAATGTAAATTCACATCCACACTGTCATAAGAAGTTTTATTTTGTCACATTTTAATTATATCATATTTATAATTAAAATGTCTAATTATCCCAATTTTTTATTAAACAACTGTCAAGTGCATCAGATATATCCAGAATAAAAACTCACATTGCTTCCAATCTGATGTGTGGCCAGGCGTAAAGAAGCCTTTCACAATACAGAAAAGCAATGTGATGATTTTATGTACTTTGGGGTTGTGAGATTGAATTTATTAAAAGGATTAAAGATCTCTGTTTTCCATTATTTTTCTATGTTAATAAATAAATTCTACTCCAATAAGCTGTGTTTTTTTCTGCTAAATATTCAGTATGTTCAAATGGAACCTAATAGCAATTACTGACCTTTGTATCTTACTAAAAAAAACTATTAAAAGTAATGAATTCAGATTTTTGGTAAATGCTTTTGTTTTCTGATTTTTCTTATAAGAAGTATATGTTAATATTGAACTATAAATACAGATGTCAAATAAGCAGGACTTTTTTTTTTCTTGTTTTAATTTCAAGCACTGTCATTTATTATCCCACATACTTTTCTTATCCTACTTTTGACCCAATAGTTGAGGGGGGATTCATGAATATGTATTTGAGTGTACTAAGGGTCAAGTTGAAGCAAGGTAATGAACCAGCACTCCTTTGTCCTCACTTTTCTCTGTAGGAGTTGATCATTTCTTAACGTGGCACTTTACATAATATATGGAGGGCAAGGGTGCCTTCTGCCTCCCACTCGCCCTCCCCTGGAGGTGCAAAGGCAGGGTGCTGCCTTATCAAAATCACCTCTGTCTGTAAACGCTTTCTATTGCATCTGAACAAACAAGAGCAAATAAAATCATAGGTATGCATGCTGAAAACATTTTTCTTATTCATTATGTGATGTTTAGGTTTACTCAGGTCGTATCTGGTATTTAGTTGTGAGATCACAAATCACAATTCCTGGAGAACTCTGTGTGAACAAGTTTTTTGTTTTTTGGTTTTTGTTTCTGTGAGTTTTTTTGGGAACATAATTGCTGCCCTTAACAGAGTATGTGCTATCAGGAAAAGAAGCTGAATTCTACCCAGATTCTTTTGTTAGGATTTGGTTCAACTATCCCCAAAAGTTCTATTCAGGTGTTTCAGTTTGAACTAGTTATTCTATATAGGAGATCACATAACAAGGACTTTTGCCCTGAGCTTCAAAATCTAGTCTACAGTAGCACATAGACACCCAGCTGGTCCAGTACAACAACGAAAAAATTAAGCTGCTAATCACTCCTTCAAAAAGTAAAACAAATATATTCAGTTTTAGTGTGGAAGCAGAACAGCTATTAAAACAAATTTTCTGACTTAATGCTTGTTTGTTTTAATGGAGAATATTAATATTCAGATGGGATAAATGGAGTGAATTGATCCTCACTTACATTATTCAATTTAATTTTAAATATATAATTAGTTTTCATTATGACTCTAAAATGGTGATTTTTTTTTTACATAGAGAGTGTTGTCTTTATAACTTAAATGTTTTAGCCTTATGAAAAACCCAGAATGTTTATTTCCTATGTTTTATGACCCCTTCTCAATTTACAGATAGTTTCTCTGATACTGGAAAGTTCTACTGAAAATTTTCACCTGCATACAAATGAAAACTATGAATTATATATCACTAAAAATACCCCGATATTTTGGAAGAGCTTAAAATAACATAGTAGCCGTCAAGTGCAGGTTTCTCATCTTTGGATTCAAACATATTTAGTTCTGTGGTTGTTTAAATCCACGGTTGTAGAACCTGAGGATACAGAGTCAACTCTGTATGTTTAGATTTTTTTTAACCTTTAACAACTTGTTTAATTTTAAGAAGGATGGTTTTCCATTAGATTGTTAAGGAAAAAAGATTATATATGCTAAAGCTAAAATGACAGTAACCCTAGTATAAACAAGTGGTTTGTGGAAGTACAATTATTAGTTTTAAACTTTGCTCTTATTTATTTTATGATACATTAAGATTCTACCTTTTTGTTGCCATAGTTACAGACCTTAGTGGAATAATTTAACAAAGTTAAGTCTGATTGGACAGTGTTCCCAAACCATTACTTGTCCAAACATCTGTTGCCTGCAGTTTTCATTTAAACTCCTCCTTCTTTCATATATAATTTTGTTCTAAACTTTCAGTGCCTCAGAAATGTATTGTATTATGAATAAAAGGAAATTGTTGAGGGCGGGAGAAGGTCAACAATATTTCTTTAAGATGTGCCTTGCAATAGTAGGAAAAAACTCCAATTATTTTAAGTGGAGGAAATATCAATGTTCTTTTAGTTCATTGAGTCAGACCCCATTTAGTTAGTGTTTTGTCTCAGAAAGAATATGTACCCAAACTGCAAGCAGATGCCAGCTACATTTTTGGATTTATATGCATATTTTATTAATTCAGGGCTTCTATCATAAGAATCTAAATTTTACATGCAAAAGCACATGTTTTATGAAATTATAAGAGCAATTCTTAGAAATAAAGTTTTCTTATATTTAAGCAAGTATCTGTCTGACATTCCATGATACTTTACTAAAATGGTAATTAGAAAGAAATCCATTGCACTTTGACTGTACAAGTGAGATTTTCAGCACCTCATGTAGAAAATTCTGATAGACCAACTTGTCTAGCACACTGAAGTGTTCCTTGTTATGTAGCTGTGGATACTTTCTAGTACATTTGGACTGGAGCACAGATGAGGCTGACAGTATGTAAGAGGAACATGGATCAGAAACTCAGACTGAAGTATTTTGAGTCTAGACTTCATTTCTTATACCAAATTGTCTTTTAGGAATCCAAAACCCCTACGACTTACTGTATGTTCTTTGTCCAAGACGTAGAACTCTTAATTTTTAACAATGAAAATATTTGCAACTTAGAGCTAAATTAGAATTATCTCCATGAACCAAACTTTAATTTAACATAAAATGATCATTTGTTTTGGCATTTAACAGCATTTGTTATTATTCTTATATTCATTATCTATTTTTTTAATTGTAGTAATTTTGTGTGTTTGTCATTTCTACAACTAAATTATAAACTCTTTGATAACAATTATGTATAGTTTATTTTTATTTCTCTTAAATGAATACTAATACTGTTGTTCATGTTAAAGTATCAACATTCCACTAATATTTTGTGAATGAATGAATAACATTTATAAGCAGAATATTTAAATACTGTAAATAAAACATCTAGTCAGCAAATGGCTGTATGATCACATTAATCAGTTCTGACTAGATATAAAGCATAAAACAATATGGAATACATATAGGGCAAAAAATAGAAGCAGTACAGAACAGGACTGAAGAGAGTTGATTATAGCAATCAGGCAGATGGGTTGAAGCAGGCCAGGGCCACAGGAGCAGCAGCTGCAGCAGGAGAAATGGTCAGAAACGGTCACAGCCCCAAACAAAGAGCAACATGACAGAAAGACTGGCCAGTGGCAGCAGGGAGAAAAAAACTGCATATATATATATATATGTAGTGGTAAGAAAGAGTACCATATTGGGTGACACTCTCATCCAAGAGAAAGTAATATAAGCAGAAGTACATTCAGTACATTCTAGTAATCAAGGCCTAAAGGCCCTCATTGTACAGATGAAAAAGACAGAAAAACACATTTTAAAAAAAAAGTATATAGCTACTAAAGAATAAAGAGCCATATAGGCATTCATGCTTCTAAATGAAAGAATTTTGACCGTTTAAAAGATTACATTCCCTGTATTTAAAATTGGGCTGAAAACAGTGGATTACTGAAACAGCATAATATCAGTACTCTCCCTGTCTATCTCCTTTCCTTCCTTCCTTCCTTTCTCTTCCTTTTTTTTCTTCTATAAACCTGTTTTTCTTTTCCTTCTTTGTAAACCAATCACTCAGAGAGGAAAACACACAATTCCTAACTTAATTTAAGCAAAAGCATTTTTTCTTTTTTCTTTTTCCTTCCCTTTTCTCCTTTCTCTCTCCCCTAGCTGCATGTCTTATTAGAAGATATTCTATGGATTTTTAAATTGTGTACCTTAGAGATGAATTTGGTAGCATATTGGCAATTGTGAGTGTTAATAAACATTTTGTCAACCTTCCTTTCCTGAGGCATAATAACTATGTGGCATTAAAACTGAAGAATGCATTCTCAAGGGCAAATAGCAAGTAATTAATTTAATTTTGCTTAATTGGAAAATTAAATTAAATGTAACTACTGATCCCAAGGGTAAGAAAGTTGAAGTAGCCTAATGTAGTCATCAAAATATTGGAGTACCCAACACATTTGCACTTTCATATAAAGATGCTTTTTTTCTTGCCTAGTGTTTACGATTTGTTATAAACCATATTCTAAATTATTTTTCAATATTCCTATTCCATGTAGTAGGCTGAATAATACCTCCCCCCAACCTTTGCCTCATCCCCAGTAACTGTGAATGTTACTTTACATGGCAAGGGAGAATTAAGGTCTTAGATGAAATTTAGTTGTTAATCAGCAGACCTTAAAATAAGCAGATTATCCAGGTGAATACAGTGTAATGAAAAGGTTTTTAAAAGTGGAACAGAGTGGCAGAAGTCAGAGTAACGCAAAGTGAGAAGGGATTGAGTACTGGCTTTGAAGATGGAAGAGAGTGACAAGCCTAGGAATACAGGCAGCCTCTGTAATGGAAGAAGCAAGGAAACAGATTCTCCTTTAGAGCCTCCAGAAGGAGTACAGCCTTGCCGAGATCTTGATTTTAGCCAATGAGACCAGTTTGGAACATATGACCTCCAGAATTGCAAGATCATAAGTTGCATTAAGTTACTACTAGTTGTTGTTTTTTTTTTAAACATATTTTATGTTTTATTTTTTAAGATTTTTTAACTGAGTTATAATCATTTTACAATGTTGTGTCAAATTCCAGTAAGTTACTACTAATTGTTGTAGCAATTTGTTACAACCATAGAAACCTAGCGTCTTCTATATGGTTATTATAAACCTCCAACAGCTTTGAGTCAAATAATATTTTATTTTTGAAGTAACAAATCAGGCCTATGAGATAAAAATATCTGAAAGATCTCAAATTGAAATAACTATGTGCTTTGGTTATTATCACTGAATTTAACTAATATGAAAAACATTGTTATTTTAGTAATATTTAGAGTTTTGAAGACTAGTTGCAATGTAAACTCAAAGTTAAGATTCAAAGTCTTGGGTTACCAGTTGATTTCAGAATGAATTATTCAATAATGATAACAAGAAAGTATCATCTTTCCATGTGAGCCAGAAAAAGTAAAAAAAAAAAATTACCTTTCCCTGGCATATATTCTCAGTTTATTAAAGAAGCCATCTTAAAGGAGTCAAATATATGTTGGATGAATATATAATAAAGAATTAGAAATAGTTATTTCAAAATATAATCATATACTAAAAACAAACAAGCAAACAAAAAGCACTTCTCAAAGGTACTTCTCTCTGTGAAGTCTTTACTACTTTCCCAGGCCACTAAAGTTGCCACTTTAAATGAAAATTTAAGAATACTTTGATAGTACTTTTTTGCCTGACATCACCATTGTTGCTTTATATGTAATCCCTCAGCCATAGAAGGTATATTATTTAAAAGCAAAAATACAGCACAGCACCTAGGACACTTTATCAGTATTTATGGAACAAATTAAGTACCTGATTAAATTCTAGAAATATGTCTTTTAATCTAAGGTCCTTTGTTTGTTCTGATAAGGTGTCGGGTATTGTCAGTATGATGGATACATGTCACTCTGTGTTCTTAACCACTACATACCAGTTAGCAGATAAAACTGGAAAATCTGTGGTGACAAATTAATGTACTTATTAAAGAATCTCATTTTAAGCAGCTAGTTTTTAACCTCCATATGCTGGGTACCCACTTACTATGGTACACTGAAAGAGGGACCATTTCACTCTGAATGGGATAACTTTATAAAAAGGTTTAAATGCCTTTATTTATATCCTTCTGATCTATTTTGCTTTTAAAACTAGTAACCACTACTCCTATTTATATTTATTTGTAGTTTAAAGGTATTTTCTTTGTTTCTTGGGTGCTAAATAAATGCAGATTAATCATAAGATGAAATAAAGCCTGTTCTTCTCACCCAAACAGCTAGACTTAAATCCCAGTCCTAATACAATGTTGGTAACTCTGAGCAAGTCAATAAACTGCTTGGTGACTCAGTTTCCTGGTACTGGGTGGTAGACTTTTCATACTAGTCAGGTTGTAAATGTTTGGAATAGTCAAAATTAAAAATGCAAATACTAGATGGAGCCATGTTGAAGGAATAACTACTCTTAACATTGATATTTCTTCTGTTCATGTCTTCATTCATTTAAATACATTATATGCCTAGTATGGTCAAAGTACTGACTAGGAGCTGTAAACCGTACACCAGTTTGTGAACATTTTACCAATGAAATAATAGGATTATTATTTTTTCAAAATCTCTTCACATCTCTGAATACAGTTGATTCACAGAACAACTCTGGGCACCTTTAATTCATAAATAGTAATAATACTCATCTTTCAATTAAGTACTTATTGTATTAGAGATTCTGTGTTAAGATCTTTAAATACCTTTTTTTTTAATTTTACACTTTGAAAGGTTTATTTTAATTCCCATTTCAAAGCTGTAATAACTGTAAAACTGTAATATTAAACAAACTACATTCTATGTGGCAGAAGCAAGCATGATTCCACTGATGGTTAACTGTAGGGCCAATAACTAACAGCTGAAATAACTCTTCAACTCTGAAATAAGTTTAACGCAGGCTAAAAGGGATTGTAAAATGTAAAATTTTATATAACTCAATTAAACCTGTTAAGAGTATTGATTAACTTTCCTGTTAAATAAAATACATTAGGAAGGACAGTAGAGCTGGGATGAAATTGTATCCTGGTATGCCTGAATTCAGTGTTGGATCAGTCATGCTTCATTTCTGTGTTGTTCTTGAGTGAGATTATTCACAAGTGTTGTTGACAAATGGAAATTCTAAGTACTGTTTTATTACTCTCTGGTGTAATTAGCCATTGCCAATATCCCAGCCTGGTTTGGAGTATACGTATAAAACAGGCTCTATAATCCAAGCACGGTCATTCTTTAAAACCAGAAATTCCAGTCTTGGAACCAGCAAACAGCCACTGAAACCTGGAAGATAAACCACTTGGAGTATATATGATATGAAAGAAAGAGGATCTTCAAATATACCTACTCAGTCCATCAGTCTATTCACACAAACACATGGACAGAAGAAAAGAAGGCTGCAGAAATAAAAATTTTTACACTATGGGATGCAACTTAGTAAATGTAGCTCCAAGAGTATCATGGGATCAAACTAATAGGAGAGCTGTTCCTACCTCTTAGAGTAAAGCTAAAAGGTAATTGTCAAAAGGATGGATGCTAAACTCTTAAGAACCATGTGTTTTTGGTTGGTTTTATTTTTGTTTGTTTTAATTATAAATGTTATGCTTAATCACTAGGCAGCACTGCTTATAGCCAAATATCAAACCCGAGTTACAGTATTACTTTTCTTCCCGACCATCTTATGTTTAAGAGTAGGAAAAAAATACACAAATACAGAGAAAACAATACAGAATACCTTCAGTGATATACAGTCCATAAAACTGTAATCTTTTCAAGCTAAAATATATTTATTCAATACCTGATTTATGCATAGGTAAATGAGTCTAGAATTCCTGGCATTAACCTTTTAGGCAAATCCATTGTCTAGAATAATAAATAATGTAGTACAGTAAAAAAGACAGTTATCTTAAAGTCATGAGAGATGAGCTCTTCACTTTGTCTAATACAAACTATGAAATCTTTTGCCTTTATTTTTTGATTTTTAATATTTGAGGGATCACAAAGTCCTTCTAAGTTTGTAGTTTGAGAATTTTTTTCAATGTATTTACCACTATAATCCCTACCAGTAATTCCTTAATCCAGATTCTCATCAGACCCCAACTTAATTACTATAACAGCTTCTTAGTAATTATTTCTTTTTTCTCAATAATGAACTTTCTAAGATACAAATCTGCCCATGTTATCTCATCCTTACAAACATATGATAGCTACACACCACTTATGAAGGGACTTTGAGCTTTTTAGCATGACATGGAAGACCCTCTGTAGTCTTAATAATGTCATCTTGACTAGTCACATCCCTTTCATTCTCTTGCATAGGACATTGCAGAAATATTAATTGATTTTCTGTTCTATATTCCTGGAAGCAAACAGTTTACAGTTTTCTTCTTCTGGATAACTTCCCTTTAAGTTTGATTGAATACCTCCAAATTCTAAATACACATTTTGTTAAAAGTATTTCTCATAACTTTATATAGTAACAATTTTTGTAATACTATAGATTGAAAAATCAATCGTAAAAATGCTAAGTTAATTCCTGAGGTTATGCTATTAAAAATTGAAAATGTTTGATTTCAAATCCTGTCTTTTGTATACTACATTTCATTGCCCTAAAAAGTTTTAATGGGACTGGAAACTAATCTGTCATATTTCACCTGAAGCATTGAACTTCATTTACCTCATCACAGAAGAAATTACCCGAATGTCTATCTGATCATAACATCACCCTTAAAAGAAAGGTCAGGTGTCACATTTGTTATGACCATTTCCTGTAACTCTGTAAAGAAATAGATAAATCTTATTCTACTTGCTTTTTATATCCTATATATATTTGCAATATTTGATATATTTATTTAATGTTATATATTAAATATGTATTTAATATATTTATGGCATTTAAAATATATTTACACATTTACAATGTATTTGTAAATGTGTAAATATATAAATATTACTTTTATATATCAAAACTATATATGAGCTATAAAATTCTACATATTGATTATCTAATATATATGTATGCCTTGTTGCCTCATCTTCATAATTATACACTTAGCAAATAATATTATATATATGCAATTAGGAAAATATATGAATTGAAATCTTTTGTACAACCAATAGAAAATTGGTTAGAAAAAAAGTTAATTCTTTCATTGTTCTCATTGTATATCTAAGGTTTCAGTTTCCTTCTTTGTTTATATTCGTACTTTTCATTTCAAATATAGTGCACCAAAAATAACATGAGAGACTCCCTCCTTTTGCCTTCAAAAACTAAATTATTATCCTCCCTTCTTCTCTCCTAGCCTGCCTGCCTCCCTTCCTTTCTTCTTTCTTTCTCTCTTATTTTGAAAATGTGGGCCAACAGTTTTCTCACTATTTTTGAAGTTATTTACCAGCTACTCCATAAAAAGGAAGGCATTATATAACAAAAATATAAAGCAGGTCAGCTATCAGCATTATGAGCTGTTTAAGTAAGATCGTATTCCAAGTATATACAAATAAAAAAGCCTGAGACCCAGATCTGAATGGAGTGAATATGGTCAATAAAAAAAGTGTTTTAGTGCCTTCATTTTTACTGTTTGTTCCTGCTTTTATGGTATAACTTGAAGACTTTCCAAATGAAAATACAGTAGGAGTCTGTGAGATTGAAACATCCAGTTCACTTTTCTTTTATTTTACTAGCTTAATTGGGAAAAAATACTGTACTGTGCTTTCCGTTGATGTATGTAGTCTGTTTTGGCATCTTTCAAGTCCCAGTAGGAAATTCTTTTTCTTTTGTTGTTTGACACTAAAATCAGCTCATGTACTTGAAGCTGACAGCTCTTATACTTCTCTTCAGCTGCTACAGTCCACCACTTGCCCAATTACCTATTATTTCTTGTATGCGGGAATGATCTTGCGCAACCTTGAATCATCCTGTAAGCTATAGTCAGGACTCCATGGACATCCCTGTTCATTAAATAAGGAGCTATTGTGATTAGTCACAATAGAAGGTTCAGCCCCAGTTTTTTTTAAGCCTTTCATGAAACTGGCACAGTCCATTAGAATGTCTATCTGTGGTCTTAACAACATTAATTCTTTAATTCAGGAAGTACGACCCATGATCTTTTAACCATTTGAACCCAGAATGCTAGGTTGGTTTAGGAAATAATGTAAAAAAAAAAAAAATACCCTTGGGGGATTGAAAATAGTAACAAATATCTTTATTACATTTTTACCATAGGCTCATATCTAAACATTTTTTTTTCAATTTACCAAGTTTAAAACAGCACCAAAGTCGTAAGCATTTGTTGTCTTTTTTCCTGTTCCATAATTCTTTAAAACAATAGTTATGTGAATAAATACGTGAAACCACTCAGCATGCATTTTTTCCCAAGTTGTTTAGATACACCTCCACCCCAACCTAGTAACACTAAGCAACCCTATTTTATTATGAAAAATGTAAACACATTCCACTTCTAATGCTAATGCAGAGAAGCCTATTGAAAAATATTTATTTCCCCATAAATGTTATGTTAAGTAACTTTATATAAATACCAAAACAATAGCAAGTCAGAATTATTTGTAAATATTCATCGTTAGGAACAGTGATTTCCTAAATAGATTTTAAAAAATGGATATTTATATATAAATCTAAGACAAAACTCAAAGTACAAATAAGACAAATTCATCTTAAAATCTTGAAAAATGTATTTCAAAGCAGGTTTATCTATGATATGATGGACATAGCTTGTCAAGGCCAATTCTTACCATTACATGGAGAGATCAGTAAAGGGTGCAGTGTGGATAGGGGAGACTTTTTCTTAAATCAAGGTTCAACAATTATTTTACTATAGTAATTAAAGTCTGGTATTCAATAGGTCATAGAATCAATTGACTGGAAGGCAGCTTCAGAGATCTTTGGTCCCTACTGACATTTTCCTGAGGACTTAAGAGTGTTACTGAGTAAAGAAGGACAGAATGGTGCTTATGTCAAATTATATTCACAAGAAAACTGCAGGACTTAAAATATATACTATCTTGTCTTTTCTAAGTCATTTTTGATTTATTTATTAAAATGATATATAAGACTTGAATGACATTTTTAAAAATAAAATTTTTGTTATTTATCTACATATTAAGTGCCCTGTTTGCAGCACATTTAATTTGTTTTACAATTAAATATTTCAGTTTAATCTATGTGCTTGATAGTAAGGAATTTATAAAGTATAGATGTTCTTCAATATTTTGTGTTGACAGTAACTAAGAAACCTCTCCCACCCATATAATTTTTGAAACTATTAGCTGTTGTGTAATAAATATATTAACTCTGAATGTACCACATTACATGCTTGACATATATCTGCCTTTAGTATTTGTTTCTTTAGTGCAAATTAGTAATATATGTAAATTAGAAAATTTTATTTATAACATTTATGTAACTTCACTTAGGTTGTTGGATTGATTGATTTATACTGATGACCTTTCAGAGTGATCAAATGCTTGAGGGTGAATTTATAGAAAGCATAAAACCAACATAGTACATTTGTAAGTCAACCTTAAATAAATCTCACATTGTAAATAAATCAAGGTGTTGTGAATAATATTTAAGGCCATTCATTCCCAACCATTCAGTCTCTTTGTCACATTATCATTTACAGTCCTTATATAGTACCTAACTATATAATACTGTCCCATTTCCTCATTATTTATAAGAGAAATATAATACAGATATTAAAAAAATCAACATAAATCAATGAAGTGATATATTTTAATTCCTATCTTATAGTACACACATTTAATGTTAATTAAGTGCTTAGGTGATTAAAATTGCCCAGAGAGATAGTAATGTTCAGAGCAATAAGAGAAAAAAAAAGGCAAATTTTATTTAAAAAAAGATCTTCTCTGCTCTAAATTTGGTTATTTTTAATTATGTAAAATCTGCCTATTTAATTAATGTATGTGAGCCTACAAGTTTGTGTTACTCATTTAAAACAATGTATTTTGCCTGGTGAACATTAGATGTAACATATCTATACAAAGAGAATCAGTAAATTATAACATATGATTGGAAGTAAATTTAATATTTCATCCATTCCAAAGTTGCATTATACACTTTAGGAAAAAAAAGTATTTTTCTCAAATGTTTTTTTCAAAACTGAAAAAAAATCAGCCTGGAAATAGTTAACAGTACCAATCTTGGAACACCTGAGTTCTTCAGCAAGATTGAAAGCACCATGGAGCTGATGAGGGGATATTTGAAGTGCCAATCAAGGAGCTGTTCCCAAATCCTCCCACATGTTTGAAATCCTGCTGTCAAGAATATATTGGAAAGTTGTTCGTTCACTTGAGGTGACAGATACAGATTGTGACAAGCCTCATATTGGGACTTCAGCCCGAGGGGGTAACACAGAGTGCAATGAGAAATGCAGAATTAATGGAGAAAAATGTCACTTGCCAATCTCCCTACTCACAACTTATTTCACTTTGGACTACAGTTCACAGTATTATTTGGGAAAAGAAAACAAGCATATGTGAAATTTTATCTTGTATTTTATATTTGAATTCTTAAGACATAGTGCTTAAATTTAATAGAGGATCAAGTAAGTTTTTTTTTAAGTATTTCAATTAATTGTGTTTCTTAACTTAGTGAAAAAGTTAGTTACTCATGATAAAATTAAACTGGGAAAATTTGAATGGAGAAATTATATCTTAAATTTGAATACTTATTTGACTATCTGAATATATCATTGCTTTGGTGGTAGTAAATTCATCTCTGTATCTTCAGTTTTATCTTTCAATAAGACAATGCATGCTTAACTCTAGAGCTCTTTATTCCTCTCAAAGCACTTAAATAAACATCTCCTATATGATTTGCAGTTGAGGAACCACAAAGTCGACCAGTAGGTATTCAGAACCTGTATCTTCTGTGTTCCTAGGGCACTGTCCCCCCATTCTAGTTTAAGAACTTTCTAAGGCTTTAAAGCATCATTTCCATAGAACTGAAATTTGGGTGAAAATTATGTACATAGCTAAATGACATTTTTACGATAAAAATCTCAATAATTACAACTCAGCTTTACTGCATACCAGTTAAAGGAATTCAAACTTTTGGCCATTCTATTAAATCTTTACTAGTGTTAGCTTTTTTTGTGTAAATGGCAAAAGCACTTATAATATAGAGATTACACATATGCACACACAGAGAGAAACATACTCATAAACTGTTATCAAGAAACTAGAAATACTGATACAACATATATTGTGTTATACAAATGGAGAATATATCTTTTTTCCGAGCCCCAAGGAAAATTTGTCCAAGGATAATAACAATTTAAAAAAATAGTGATCACATAACAACACAGAAATTTTCAGTGAATTTCTGAAATCATAAACTGTATGTTGGATATTGTACTATATTTTAATTCAATACAATATATTTAGAAATTAATGCAAATTAAATTAGCAATCCTCAATCATGTGACAGTTTTATAAAAAGTTTAAAAATATATTGGTTTAAAAAAGAAATTTAAGTAAAATAAATCAGAAGTTGAGACATATATAAAATCTGACTGTGGAGATGTTCCTCAATGAAAAAACCTATAACTTGAACAGTTTTATTTAAAAACTGGAAATTTAATTAGTGTTTATCTCTAAATTTAAAATTATTTTTTAAAAATTAATAAAACAGGAAACAAATAATAAATATTAAAATTAAAAAGCAAGTCCTTTAATTATAAAATATAATTAACCATATATTTAAAATGGCACAAAGAAAAAATTCATGTATTTTAGAAAAAATTCATATAGTTTGAAAATTATACTAATTAAAATATATGAAAAGTAGATAATATTCTCTTGTAAAAATTAAATATTTATATCAATTTTGAATCACAAAGCATGAAGAAACATTTGGGTTTATAGCAATTTTCAAGAAATTGATCATCTGTTCTGAAAGTTTTGGATATTTTGAAAAAGCAGTTGTGGAAAAAATATTCTATTTTGCAGATGACTCATAAAAATTATTTATATCAATAATAGCATTTAGTGAATTGTTATATGTTGGGATTTAAAAATGAGTAACTGTCTTTTCATGCAGTTATCTCTTAGAAAATATAATAGGAGTAAAGAATCCAACTTAGATTACAACACAAAACAACAAAAACCTAAGTTGCGAGATAGTTGTAAATAAAAATATACCTACATGAAGAATATAAATTGACTCAACTTGTTTTTGCCAAAAAATGGAGAGATTTTGCAAATATTAATGCAAAGTAAATATCCTTCAACTAAAATTTTTATACTGTGTAAGCCAATTCTAAATATTTGTTGAATATGTGAGAATGACTGCAAATCTGGAAAAAAAAAAAGCTTAAAATTTTTTTTCCTATCCAGATATTAATGAGTATTATGCATTCTCATTTCTTAAACTATTTCTGTTGCACAAAGAAAAATTAAATTAATAACATAAACTGAATAGGTTGTAATAATTTAAGTTAATGTTCAAAACATAAATCTGTGCATAATGTCACTAAGGAAATAATGGCTAGAGGACTTATTAGGTATTTTTTTAAAATTCCAAATCAAATCTTCACTCCATACAAAAATATTTAAAAATTCAAAACGTTAACGATTTTTTTCTTTCCATGATTTTTCATCCATTTGTCCTATAGTAAGCATGTAGGAAAAATAAAATTATATAAAAGTAATTTTATGTAATTTTTAGTCAAGTTTTTAATGTGTCCTTCATAAACACACATTTCATAAATTTATTAATTCCCCTTGGATTAGTTAGAAATGTCAGCATAATACAGTCTCAAATAAAAATTAAAAATCAACACACTCTTTGTAGTGTTGACAGTTAATAACAGCTGCAAAACATGAGAATCTATAATAATTTTCCTTGGATAACGATATGTTTTGACTATATATTCACTGATACTCTGTTAATGAGACATGCAGCAAATGCTGATTTCTCTGCTACTTTTCATAGAGCATCTTTCATTAAAATATTAATAATAATAATTTTTGACCTGGAGGAATAAGTATGTGAATTTTCTCAAGTTATTATGCAAGAATATTTTTCTTTCCTTCCTCCCTTCCTCTTTTGCTCCCTCCCTCCATTTTTCCTTCCTTCTTTCCTTCTTTCCAATAGATAATGAATCTTCCTATCAAGGAAGCTTTTATACAGGAACAGACTCTATGCTATTAGGAGACAGTATTATATTAATTTAAGTTATTGCCTTGCTGTAATTTTTTTCCATTTTATATATTTAATTGTAACAAGCTGAAAACCACTACATGTTTAGAAGTAGTGGCTGCTAGAAGCATGAAAGCCAAAGAGGGCATAAAAAGCAAAATAACTCTTATACTGATATTCTACAAAAAGTATGAGTATACTTATTTATTTATACTTTGGTTTGTGTCCTCCACTCCCCACTATAACCCTGCTTTCCCCAATAAAAAATTTTTTTTTTTTGATAAATAAAAAGAGACATCTTGTTTGGTATCATAGAGTAGACTGTAAACCCTGGTAGTATTTCTTAAAATCTGTTACTGCAGATTACTCTGTTAGAGATAGGTATTTATTTCTCTAATATCTTGGACAATTTTATGTGTCATCTTGTGTGTATATGATCATGGAAACTACTAAAACTAACAGGGGCTAAAGTTTTTGTTGAGAATCAGAATGAGAAGATGTGATGAAAGGAAAACGGTTGAAAATTTGATGCACTCCATCAACAGTATTAGTCACTCTGTAGAAGGAGACAATAATAATCTGGAAGTTAGTTTAAATTAATATTTTGTAGAAAGAAATCTGTCTCCTAAAATGCAAATTAGAATTTTTTGGTATTCAACATTTTCATCAGATAAAAGTTAATCAAATGTGAGGTATTCAGAATAACCATTAGTGTTATAACTTATATTTTTAGCCTTCTAAATAAAACCATATATAATCTGATAGAGCAAAGTGAATTGGTAGAATACATCAATATTCAGATGCAGGCTTCCTATATAAATTGTTTAGAATGAGTTGCTGATGGATTAATTTTACTTTAAGTCAAGATTAAGTGATGGATACAAAATTGATCAGTTTCCACAGGCATAAATTTTAATTGGACTAGCAAAGTATGCCACAATAAAAAATTAAAATGTGCTTCTGTACGTACCCCATATACATACTCAAATGTAAATATCCATATGTACAGTTAAGAGAATAATCTGTTAACCATACTTTAAGGAGACATAAAATTATGAAACATGGACTTCTAAAATTTTATTTGAATTAATTTTTTAAAATGTTGAACAGGTAAAAGCAATAGTATTCTTATAGAGCATATATCTTCTTCTAAGAAAAATAGTGTGTTAAAACTGTAATAGCAAGTTGACTGACCGAAGGTGCAAAGTTGTGGTTTGGAAAGAGAAACTAGGAAAGGAGGGTTTGGGCATTTTTCCCTTTACAAATGTGGTAAAATTTTCCTGATTAGGAAAAAGAAATAGATAAATTCAAAAAAAAAAATGAACAGATTTGAAAAGCCATCTTGTCTGTAAATACAGTTTCATTAAGAAACACCTGAAAAAATAGCCCTTAAGAGACAGCAAGGACTGATAGGCACAACACACCTTGCCATTTCCAGGCTTTATGCATTTACTAGTGTGCTGCCTATATTTTCCACCCATTGAAATCTTACTATTTTTAAATAAAATATTTTATGGATGGTCTTTGACATCAATTAAAATAGTTTTTAGTAGATTTATATAATAATCGATTTATTATGATGAAAATATTAACAGATGTCCTATTGGTGGAATATTATTGGTTACTTCTGAGAAAAAAAAATCAAAAACAAAAGAAAGCAGCCTCTGGCCTTGAGAAGCTGGCCTGACACTCATAGCTAAGTCATGTTATTGTCCCGTTAGACGTAAATTATCATACGTAATACCAACTTAAGATAACTCTGAGACCATGATAAAATGAGACAAAGCATGGCCATTTCTTAATTTTTTCTAAACACATACAAAAATAAGTAGCCTATGCCACAAACAAAATACCAAACACCCCTTTTTTTGGTCAAAAGAAATGATTACTACTTTTTTACCAATTACAGCTTTATCCTGCTGTCAGTTTCCCACCCTAGAGATAAGATTTAATAAGATACCCAGTCATACAGTTTTTTCCTACTCTCTAACATCATCCAATCTATAGCAAACTCCTACTGCTTTATACACTCCCCCCAAATCACCCAATGAAAACTCAAATCCTATACTAAATTTTTGCTAGCATCCTCTTATCGATATGGTGTGGTTCCCTGTAGTGCATATTTATGTGTTCCTGGTAGTCTTTGGCTATAAGATATTGAAACATAAATAGAAGTTACATATTCTGTAATTAAAGTTTTCTTAGTATTAGGTGAAAAAACATAAAATTTGAGTTACTATTAATCAGCATTGATGCCTGTAATTGTGTATGACTTCATTTTGTTTTCATTCACTGAACATCTTTTTAAAATTGAACCCTTACCATGTTCTAGGATTTTAAGGAACTGTTGTATATATAATGATGAACAAAACAGATGTATTCTTATCCTATTGTGGTTAATTCCAGTAGTGGAGATACATGAAACTTGGCTACTTACTTGTCTGGTCATATAGATAGTGCTGGATACAAGTAACTGCAAGGCCTCCCCAGTCTCAATATCAAGAATGGTTTCAAGCCCCCAGAAACTTTATTCTGCAGTATTCCTTCTAGTCTCCTGACTTCTACACGTTTCACATCCCATCAGGACATCAGAACTTAACAATCTGTTGATTCTACCCATTTTTCAATCCCACATTAGCTTCATTGCTTCATCTCTTCATTTTTTTTTTTATTTTATTTTTTTGTGGTGGGAGGTAATTAGGTTTATTTATTTTTTTAATGGAGGTACTGGGGATTGAACCTAGGACCTCATGCATGCTAGGCAGGCACTCTACCACTGAGCTATACCTTCCCACTGCTCATCTCTTAAATTCTACT
This sequence comes from Camelus ferus, assembly GCF_009834535.1. Taxonomy (NCBI): domain Eukaryota; kingdom Metazoa; phylum Chordata; class Mammalia; order Artiodactyla; family Camelidae; genus Camelus; species Camelus ferus. Next base: position 23,958,503 of record NC_045697.1, read on the forward strand.
GTCTGTCATTTTCGTCTTGCGTCTTGTTCTCCTCTTTAATTTTATTGAATTCATTTGGGGAGGGGGACCGGCTAAGACAGATAAAACAGTTCTGCTCTCTTTGGCAGTAGCTAAATGTAGCTGTAGAGAAAAAAAAAAGGAAAATATACATGGATAGTTTCCAGTTAAATTATTGACCAATAACATTAAATAGGCTCTTAATATTTCTGTTCATCCTACAAAATTCCATGGTTTATCAAGCTCTCTCTGTCTAGAATATTTATTTGTAACCCCTAATGTCTTCAGATCTCCAACACTATTTCCCTCGTCCTTACTCTCAGTTGATGTCTTTGCTTTCTTATTCACTGATAGGATAGAATAAATAAGAAGACAAATTTTAAATAATACCGTGACCACATCCGGACATCTGCCTAGATTTATGCCCATATACTCTGAATTGCTGATTACTATAGATGGACTATCTGGGTTCCTGTCAAAGGTCAAACACTCAACTAATTCATTAGATACACAGATGGTGACGAAGAAGGAAGTGTTCTAAAAATGGAAGAAAACAGACATGTCTCAGTATAAGGATAACAGAAATATTTATTGACCAATCTATGGGGAAGGAATTTAACAATACATTTAACATTAAGATACATATAGCCTTTGACCCAGTAACTTTACTCAATAATTCTATATACAAATGTCATACTTATAAATGTATGTGTATATATATATTATAAGTGTATGCTATATTTATATACCATATGTTTTACATATATATTTATATATACTTGTAGCAATGCACATTATATACACACATAAATATATTATTTTCTAATTTATGAAATGTTGCATTTACAAGGATACTCACTGAGGTTTTGAAGAGTATAAGAATAGAAACAAACATGTTCAAACTCCTGTAGATTATAGGACATTTATAAAATGATAAATTATTCTGTTGTTATAAAGGAAAAGAAAACTGATATGTACTGATACATAAAACTTACAAAATATTACCTAAAAAAGAGCAAGGGGCAAGAAGTTTATGTAGTTTGCTGCCATTCATGATACCCTATATTGCCATATACATAAAATGCAAACCTAAATTTGTTTATTGGTTAATTTCACAAATACTTACGGAGTTTCTCTTTTTATGAGAAGAATTCTAAAATCAAGGAATAGAGCAATGAAAAGAATACCAAATTATACTATACTATTTTTTATCGGTATTAACTTTGCAGGTGTCAAAACATTGAGTCTGATTTCACCTGTCTTTTACCTTTAAAATGAATTTTGAGTTTGCTAGATCCACAGAATTTTGACTCCTTACCCCATTGTTACAGTTGTTACCTGTGGGATTTTGTTGATTCCTCTGCTTTTACACTCTTGTTTCCTTTAATTTGCAGTTCCTATCAACCATGATAGCCAGCTCTTGTTGATATCCTTAGGCAATATTCATTTGACACGTTTGGGCACATTTTAATTCTGTTGTCAAAAAGTCTCCAAATACAGTCATGGAGAAATGGTAGTTCTTAAAAATATCATTTTAATAAAGCACAATGATAATTTAAATACATCAATAAGAAGTAGTGAGAAGTAAATATAAAAGTATTATTTCCCCCCAAAATGCTTAGTAAATGTTATTGGATACGAAAGTGATCTCACAAATACCAAGTATTCAGATAATATCTTCCTAGTGGGCTACACTAAAGTAGATGTTGATTATTCAATATAAAAGTCATCTGTTTCATGCAGATGGATTAAAGTATTGCCTTCATGGCAATACAGTTGTAATTTGTAATTCTCAAAATATAAATAAAATTAAATGAGGACAGATGGGCAGATGTGAAAAAATAAACTTTTCAGGAAATTTTTTTGTGTGCATTTTTAAATGCAAGCTTGCACAAACTAAATTTCAAAATACATTTTGTAATTCTGGTTTATTTAGTATGTAGCTGAAATTGAAATGAAAAGCTAGATCATTAAAAGTAAAATAACTCTTATGTTTGTAAGTATTTATAATATTTTAGAATCTTAAAATTTTCCAGTTATATGGACTTTAGATTTCCTGTATACATATAGTTCCCTCCTCACCCCACTAATAAAGAAATTTGAGTTACTATCTCAGATATTTTCATTGAGGTACAGGTTTTTTTCTTCTTTAATATTGGAGTCAATATTTTCTGTCTTTTTTTTTCTTACTTCCATAGCTGCTATGAACAATGTCAAAAAACACTTATTTACTTTATCTACTTACTTTTAAGTCCTCTTCTTAGAAGCAATATCAAACTACAATTTACTGATAGATAGAAAAAATATTTAAGAAGAAATTATATGATGTCTTTCATAGCAATTTTAAAAAGAAAGTACATCCAATGAGAATTTAGGGAAACAGGTTTTCTACATTGTAGCTGGGTGTGTGAATTGCTAAAGTATTTTGGAAAATAAGCTAGGAATTTCTACAGGAATTGAAAATACACAAAACCTTGCGAATAATCTCTTCTTTGGCATTAATTTATATAGAAATAAAAGCATCAGGAAACAAGAATATATGGGCAATTATTCATACTTCAGGTTATTAATTCATTAATTAAAAGAGTGAGTCAGATCCGTATCTTTTGGCCTTAAGGGAAGACCCTTATGTGAAATTGTAAGTGATGATAATGTGGAGTATATGTATAAATGATTGTATTGCTGTGGTAATAAACAATAATAATGTAGTATTTCAGTGATTCAGAGCCATATTTATTTTTAATTTTAGCACCATAGATATGCGTCTTATAACTGATGAGAAAACACTGTATTAAAATTTAGTTTTAAAATTTTATTTTTTTAGCGTTAAACTGAAAAAAAAAACAGTTTTATAGTCATTAAAACATCATCTTAAATCCAGTGACATGGCAATAGTAACAAACATGTATTAAACACGCACGTGCATAATTCGACATGGATAAGTTAATGTGTATGACGTTCTTGCAAAAACAAATACAGTGTTGACTTAAAGAAAAACACGAAGCATAAAGGTTGTGAGTTTAAATTTTATTCGGTGTCTTACTGGGGACCAGTAAGACAGTCCAGGAGATAGCTCTGAGGAACTGCTACAAAGAGGTAGAGGAGGGGCCAGTTTATGTATAATTTTTTTTTTTGCTAGGAAATACACGTATTCAAGCATACATCTTGGTAAAAGCTTACTGCTAATTACAAAGAACAAGTATCTCTAGTTGATGATTTTATTGCTTTTATGTGTGTAGGAAGATCTGAGGCATAGAGTGCCTCATCTTGTTTCTGTTTTGTTTTGTTTTGTTTTGTTTTATCCTAAATTCCTCTCATAGTGCACTGCTGGTGGGCCACTGTAATGGGTTGTGGCTTAAACCTTAGTAGAACTGGGTGATGAGTGACGTTCTTTGTTCATCTTTGTTCATGATCGAGATAAAGACAGATCAATGATTGCCAGAGGTTTTGCGTGGGGGAAGAGTTGGCTCTTAACAGAATAAAAGGATGTTTTGGGGGTGACAAAGCCATTTTGCCTTGATTACCACCCATGTGCATTTTTCAAGACTTGTAAAATGCTACCTTAAAAGGAGTGACATTTATTGTAAGTCAATACACCTTAATTTTAAAACGCAAGCCTTAAGTATTAGGTGGAAGGTCAAGTGACATAACTACATTCTCAATAAGGATTATAATATTCATTTAAAAACAAGTTTATAATGTAGGGGAGGAAAATAACTTTTCTACCGTTTTAGATTCTTGGCTGAGATAACCCCTATAGTAAAAAGTCGAATTAACAGGAGAAAAACAAAAGTTTAATAACAGGTATACCTCCTGTATACATGGGAGATACCCATGAAAGCTGAGTAACTTCCTAAAAGGGCCCAAGCCACCCCTTTAAATAATATCTCCAGCTAGAGACAAAGGATGTTGGGGCAGGAGGGGCCATTTATGGGAGATGATCAAGCAGAGTGCAGTAAGCAAGGATAGTTATTATGCAGACTCAAGTCATTGCCTTCTCCGGTAAGAGTTTCTGGAGACTTAAAATCATCATTCTCTTTCTGGTACAGAGAGGGAGGCAACCTATAAATGGAGATTTCTTTTATCATTATAAATGTCTCTGAAAAAAAGATAGCTTCAAAAGGTTTTTAGAACTTCTCCCACATCTACTATTTCTTAAAAATGATCAGCCTAAAATAATCAATGTGCCAAAGAGGCATGTTTGGGGTAGTATATTTTGCTCCTCTTCGATAACATGTTTGCATATGATTTGCAGTTTCTTTAAGTATAAAAAAGAATGTATGTATCTACATATAGCTCTTAATATTGATTACCTTTGAGCAGCAGGAGGTGTAGGTGTTTGTTCACTTTTTTCATTGAATGCTTATTAAGCATTTGTAGTATTTGATGATATGTTTAATTCCCCAGCAGAATTGTCATCTCAAGGGTGACTGGGATTTTTGTTTGCTCTGTTCACTGTGATTTCTAGAATGGTACCTGGTACGTAGTATGTGCTTAATTAATCTTTCTTAAATAGAATTGCTGACTACTTACTAGATCAGTGCCTCTAGGAATATCGTCTACTTTCAGTCTCATTTTTCTTACACATAGGTTTATCTGTTAAAGTAAATATTTGGCAACTACAAACATAATTTTATAGTTTACCTCACTTTTATTTTATCAAGTAGAGAGAAATTTTAGTACTTTATATTCTATTTATTAGCAAAATATGGATAATATGTATATTTTAGAGATGATTTGTATATAATCCCCTGTGAAAGCTGAGGAAAATATACAAATTTTAAGATTATAGTCAGTTTTATTCATGTTTTTTTTCTTCCTCTTTGCTTTTCTTTCTTCTCATCCCTTTCTTCCTTTGTTCTTTTCTCTCTTTCTCTTTTATCATTCAGCTTTGTTCCAAGTACAGTGCAGTTACTGGACATACCTTATTGAACACATTAAACAAGGTCCTCACCCTTAAGGACTTTAAGATCAAATAGATTTATTCAGTTACCCATTCAACAAATATTGATTGAATGCCTACCTTGTGCTAGCCATAATGCCAGATGTTAGACATCTGCTAGCTGTAAACAAGAATGAATGGCAGTGCTTTTGCCCTTTCCAGGTTTACACCTCTGTGTGGCAGGGAATAGAGCACATTGAGAGAACAAACAAGGAAACATATTCATGTGTATTTCCAAACTGTGATGAACATTAAGAAGAGGAAATGCAGGGAGCTATGAGAAATTAAATACCAAGCCATAATTTAGTTTTAAGGGAGTTTATATTGTTAGTATGTATGTATGACTACTTTCACTTTTCAGCAATGAGATAAAAATTGTATGTGTATATATATGTGTGTGTGTGTATGTGTATATATTCTATTTCAATGCAAAGAAAACATCCATTTAATTTTCATCCTAAAACTGTCTGGTATAGCATAATTGTGAGCACCTTAGAGCAGTTAACAAATGACTTAGAGATGATAAGAATATTACATATCAGCAAGATCTGTCATGCTTTTCATTATTATGATTGTAATATCATTTAAGTTTCCCAACAGGGTGAGATTTATTATGAGACAGATGTAGAATTCCATATTTTATCATCATAGTGTTTTGTGAGGCTAAGAAAATATATACATGCCTTTTCAGAAAATAATATAAGCAAACTCAATCAAAAATCATTTTGAGAATTAAAATCATACCATGTTCTAGATCACTAGATTATCATCTAGTGACTATCATCAATTCTCTTACCTAGGTCACTAAAGATAACTGAAGCTAAGTATTTTTTTTTCTATTTCAATTAATCAAGTCTTGTTTTTTATCTGTTTATGGTTAAAAAAACCAGAACCAGGCAGTAGTTCAGCAGTAAAGACAGATTTTATTTAGGAACTATTGCAGTAAGGGAAAAGAGACCTCAGTAAAGAACTGAGCTCAGTTCTGAATACAGTAAGAACAGTAGGGAGTTATAGCCAAGGGAAAGTTTTGAGGAGAGGGGTCAGTGGATGGAAAATTATGGAGGAGACATTAAAGGAAATTCTTGCTAAACTGACCTAACAGGATTTCTAGCTGAAGGCACGCTAGGGTGGTCAGATATCACCTGGAGGATGAGGGATTTGTTAGCTTTTGAGAGTGATCAGATATCAAGGGTGGGGAATTCTCTCTAAACCAGTATAGCAGGATTCTTTCTAAAACTGAGCCATGCAGGCTGTTAGGAAAACTCAATTTTCCTAAGTGGGAAAAAAGCCAGTTCTTCTCTCCTACGTCTTTCTTTTTTGTGTATTTCTAGTACTCTCATGCTACTACCACACTCACTCAGAATACTTCATTTCTGACACTTCAGGCCACCAAATGAGTGGAGGGTTTTTTCCCCACAGTAAGTTAAGTCTCTGCAATGCCAGTTGTGTGTCACACTTAACTCAATTCTGACACTATCTGGAGACAATGTCAGATTGCACAGATTAAGGGCATATTCCCACAAAACTGCTCTCACCTCACTTCAGATGCCAATCACAAGTAGTAGGCTCCCAGGTTACCTACAACTTCTATAAATTGGGGTTTCCTACAATCTCCTCCTTGGGTTTGATTAATTTGCTAGAGCAGCTCACAGAGCCCAGGGATGAGAAACATCACATACTACATATTTACATAAAGAAAAGTTAAACAAGGCCACAATTTCCTTTTATTTTAACCCAGTATTAATTTTTCAGAGTAGGGTGTACTCTGTAATGGGCTAAAGAGCTGCAATATTGCTTCTAGATCTTACTGTTTCTTAAGAAAGGCACTGTCAGTGAGTGAGGTTTTATAGAAAGAATACAGATTGGCAAAGATTTCAGAAATTAGGGCTACATGGGAATGTTTGAAAGGACTAAAATATTAACTCTACAAAACAAGATATTTTCACTAGTTTATAGTAGAATCCTATTAACTATTTTCTGATTTAGTGTGAGAGGAAAAATGAATTACTAATATTCTGTGTGAACCCAAAATGCCTTCCTTATTCCTATAATGAATTCCTATAATGAAGAAACAAAGTCAGGAATATAAAGTGCTTTTATTTAATCGCCACAACCATCCTGTAAACTGGTGATGGTGTCCCCACTGTGACACTGTCAAAGCAGTCAGAGTTTTATGACAGTTTTCTTTTTTATATACCCCAAATGTTGTTACTAATCTGGTTACTATGGCCTACATATGTAAATATTAGTTACTTTGGTTTCTTTAAGAAAAAAATGAGTCAAACTCTTGCAGATTTGTTTTGTTCTTTGTGATATATGTTGTCTTGACTAAGCCTTTAAAATATTTAAATGTGATTTCTACTCCTTGTAAGTACTATCTTAAATAAGGACTTTGATGTTAAATAATAGTGATATCTCATTGTACATGCAGCAGATTTTTCTAAGTATTCTCTCCCAATGATTACTTGATTTTAAATTACTAAATTTTTAGCAGATCTCAAAGAGTCCAGACAATAAGATAAAATAAAAACATTATCAGTGACATCGCTGATAGAGGATATAGTTACAAATAATCCATGCTTCTCTTAAAACTAAATTCTAATTCATGAAAAGGAGATTTATTTCTTTTATTCTAATAATGTAGGTTATATTTTCAGAAGAATCTATAGTGCCACAATATAAATTTAATATCATATGGTACCAATTTCAAACGGTATCAGTTTATGATAGAAAATAAAATTGGTGCTGAACACTGGAATTTGACACAACATTGTAAAATGATTATAAATCAATAAAAAATGTTAAAAAAAAAAAAGAAAAGAAAATTGTGTGTGTGTTTTATTTGTTTAGCTGAGAGGCATTATTTCCAAACTGTTAATTTGAATATCTTATTTATAATTCAAAGCAAAAAAGTTATAATCTCACAGATGTGAATAATTTATCAAACACTGTGTTTGGTAGCCTGGTTGCAACAGAGATGTATTTTATACAAATTGTCCTGATACCTCAGAAGTACAATTTATACAGTGAAATGGAGAGTAAGACACTATTGTCTTGGAAAAGAGCTTCATAGTACAGCCATCTTGAAGTCTTGTTATGGGATTAATTAGAAATAATGAGATTTGTGTGGAAACTTTTTTATTGTGTCTCAAAGGGTTTGTAAACAATAGAAATCTGAAGAGCTAATAAGAAATGACAAATGCGTTATATTATATAGCGAAACACTAAAGAACAGTTTTTTTTCCCTCCAATTAGGTACCAGCACTGAAAGGAAAAAAGGAGCTATTGTCACAAATTCTCTTTCAATTACAATAATATAAAACACAACATTTTAGCTAGTTAATTGCTGTCACGTCCTAGTGTAAAGAGAAATTGTTTAACATAAACCAATGTGGTCTTTCCACAAAATAACAGCTGCAATACTTGCTGAAATACCGAGCCACTTCTTATTAACTCACTCTTATCAGTGTGATTCTTAAAGACAAAGAAGTAGTTTCATAAGTATATCAATGCCAAGATGTCATGTTTTGAAGTTTCAAATTATAGGAGATGATTGTTAAAATAATCAAAACTGAAGGAAAATAATGCAGTCTTATTTTTATAAAAGTAAATTTCCAAATATGGATACATGCTCTTTTTTGCTTATAGGACATAAAAGCAATCCCTTTCACCCACATTCTATAGTAGTCAAGCAGTTAAACCCAGAGATACAGGAAAATCTCCTCCGCAGACCAGTCTCTGTTCTCCATGTACCAATTTTCTGTCACAAAGATGATTCAGGAAAGCTAAGTGTAAAACACAATTTGAAATGATAAATCTTTTTTTACTTATCCATCACCATCATAATAACAGACATAACACAGAATAGAGGGAAAAGATGCTTGAGATAGCAACTCCTTAAATATATGCTTGGCCACTGACATCTTTAGGATATTAAGAGGAAAACAAAAAATTAAACCATCAGAAATAATTTGGAGAGCTGGTTTAATTAAGCTAAGAAAAGATTTTTTAGGACCTCTCAGATTAATTGATATGTGAGATTATTATAAAATTCCAGAAGTATTGTGGACAGTATTTTCTCATCTTTCATCATTTTGACTTAAGCAAATGATAAAAATAAGCATCAAAAAATACGTCTTATATTTACCCAAATAATATTCTGCTTTCAGCATTATTTGATCCATCCTTAAAGTTCCTGAAAACATATTTAAGTGGGATATCTAGCCACATCATCCTGGAATGTTCATTTATTCCCTCATTAATACCACATACAATGCATACCTATAGACCATGTGTAATATTGAAACCGAGTGCAGATCAGGATTATAGCAGTACATAAGAAACATGTGCTCTTCGACTTTAGGAAGCAAACATTCTAGTGGGAAGAATCAGACATTAAACAAGGAAACTATATAAATGAGATAATCTCAGATTATGGAAGAAGTGTAAACATGATTGCTAGGTGGAAAGTGAAGGTGTGTGGGGAGAGGGGTTCTGTTGAATGCATTGCTTGGGAAACAGCTCTCTGAGGAGGCAAGAAGGAGAAATATTTTGTTCTGACAGCTCAGGGTGCATGTTTGTGAGATTGGAAGTTTGCATACACTGACATATGCAAGTATTATGTTCATTATGTTTTTGCAATACTAACATCTAGTCAGTTATTCAAACATTTGGCAGAATTTAGCTGCTAGTAGAAACAAGGTAAAGAACTGTAAGTGTGTGTGTGTGTGTATGTGTATGTAACTAGTCCTGGGGAATACAAAATGCTGGTTGTTCATACTCTATGATTCCAATCAAACTAACTCTGTAAAGATGTCCAAGTTTACCAAGTGCCTGTTCATTTAAAATTCACACATATGTAAAATTCTGATGAAAATGTAAGTTATGGCCTTAAAGAAACTCAGTAGAGTTGATTTGATTCACCTCATTTAATTCATGCAAGACCAGGTTTTTTCTAAAACGTGGACTTCCACCTACCTGCATGGAAATACATTGGCGACTTCTTTGAAAAATGCAGGTTATGTTCTTGTGTTCTTCCAGAACTAATTTATCAGCCTTTCTGAGGATGGAACATGAAGAACTGGCTTGTTAAGAGGCTCCCCCAGTGTTTTTTATGTACGCTAAATTTGAAAACCTTTGTCTGAAGTACCACGTGTCTGCCATTCTATTATTACCACAGGTAATTAGTGGTTTTATGTAATGATAAACAGGTCATGTGATTACCCTTTCCGCTAAACATGATTAACTGAAAGTAAAATCTACAGCTCTTATGTCCTCATTGTGATTTTACTTTTAGTTTGTATTTATTTATAAACTTTATTAAAATGATAATGCTGGTTGAGTAATGATACTGCTATGATCTGATTGTTTGTGTCCCCGTAAAAGTCATGTGTTGAAATCTTAACTCCCAAAGTTGATGGTATTATGAGGTGCTTAAATGATGAGGGTAGAGTGCTAATGAATGGAATTAGCACCTTATGAAAAAGACCCCACAGAAAGCCCTTGCCCTTTCCATCCTGTGAGAATATAGTAAAGAAGTCCTGGCTATGAACCATGCTGATGCCTTGATCTTGGACCTCACAGCCTCCAGGACTGTGAGAAATAAATTTGTTGTTTATAAGCAACCCAATCTGTGGTATTTTGTTATAGCAGTCTATAGACTAAGACAGATATACCTCAGACATTCAATGTTAGAAAATAGAACAATATATACAGAAATTAACATTTAAAGTTTGTCAGTCTTCTAGTAAAAGTCTGCTCTTCTTTCACACTGAAGACAGCTTCAGGACTTTGCACCGTACACCAGTTCCCTCTTTCCTACATTTGAGAGTTGGAGAGAGAAAACATATCCCAAATGTGATATGGGCATGCAGTACATGATTCTTGGTGAGAATTTTATGCCAGTATTTAATAATTTAAGCCAGTGCTACTCAATGTGTGGCACACACACTGGTGCTTGTCTATGAACAGTTTGTTACTGGTTTACCAGGAGATAAGAAACTTGTGCTACAAATAGAAATCATTCAATACTCTTCATCAAGAAAGTTGTGTTATGCCACCCCCATCCCTCCCCTCCCCACCAAAAAAAAGTCAGTGAAACTCACCAGTGTAGTGTATTTACTGCCAGATTTGATTTAAAGTCTGGCTCAAGCTTCCCATCTCCTTAGGGACAAATAATAACTAGACAGGCACAGACCAGCCTCTTTAAGTAGCATGATGGGGACAAGCACATGTGGACAGTGTTTACTGCACTTCTTTGTCTTTGGCACATCTGTATTCATTTATACTGAATTGAAATATTCAACCGTGGAAAATTTTTACTTTACTTTCAATGTAAAATTTCTGGAAGTTTCCAGGAAATAACTATGTTCTGTTAAATTGGTTAAGCTTAAAATAAAATTATTTCTTTGCAAGTAGCTAATTTGGGTCTATAATGCTTCACTGTTAAATAATCTATATAAATGCATAAAACGAATTTAAAAGGAAATAATGACTTTATATTAAATATAACATCACTTAATTGTTGACTTATAATTGAGAAAACAAGAGGAAACATGAAGTTTAGATTTTTTTATTTCCATTGATGCTTAAGTTCTGTTCATACATTCATAACTGTTTTGTGTTCTTTTAAATAATAGAACAGGGAGAATAGTATTTACCTGGTTGCTATGGTGAAAAACAGCATAGCATTAACCTCATGATTTAAAGAGACATTAGTCAGCATTGATAGAAAAAGTAAATTTGATGACATCTTCAGAATAGTTTGCAGGTTGACTTTTATTAACTTATTGATTTCTTGAAATTGTTAGCATATAGTGTGTTATTTAAGAACTTGTTAATCACTGTAAAATTTGGGTTTAAATCCTAACTCTGCTATCCACTTGCTATTTGTTCTTAAGCAAATAATATCTCAGATTGCCTATTATTTAAAATTCTTTAAAAATAGAAGTAAAAACACTAGCTGATAGTGTCCTTGGGTGGATCAGAACTTAAAACAAAATTATGAACTCAATATTTGACACATAGTAGGTTCTTTGTAAGGTATCAGTACATTTACACAGACAATAACACATTCCTCCAGAAACGATGCTAGTTACTGAAGTTATAGTGAAGAGGACATCATATTGGTCCTCAAGAAGTCTGAGAAGCATATAGTTTATAAGTGAAATCCTGTAAATGAATGGAACTGCTAATCTTAGTGCTGTTAAAAGGAGTAGAACAATTTCATTTACTAAAGTAAAAATTCACATAGTTGGCAAGATCAGTTTATTATTGTCCTTGAAACATGTGAGTGCCATCAAGAGAAGTCACTATTGTAGAAAACAATAAACATGACTATAAAAAGGCAAATAAATAAAGAAAAAAACTTTAGGTTTGAAGAACCAAACAGAAAATCAACCTTGAGGCACCCATTGCCAAATGGCAGTATGTGACCCAGGTCCTCGGGAATTTACCCTGTCATGAGTCTAATTAATAGTTTTTATGCCAGGAGTTCTGAATGTCTTTGGGAGTCAGTTGTATGGATTATTTATATCCATATCCATGTATGGAAGTTATAATTGTGCTGTCTTTTTTTTTTTTAATTCTTTTTTTTTTTTTTTACTGAGTAATAGTCATTTTACAATGTTGTGTCAAATTCTAGTGTAGAGCACAATTTTTCAGTTATATATGAGCATATATATATTCATTGTCACTTTTTTTTTTTTTTTTGCTATGAGCTACCACAAGATCTTGTTTATATTTCCCTGTGCTATACAGTATAATCTTGTTTATCTGTTCTGCATTTTAAAATCCCAGTCTGTTCCTTCCCACCCCCCACCCCCTTGGCAATCACAAGTTTGTATTCTATGTCTACGAGTCTGTTTCTGTTTTGTACTTATGTTTTGTTTTGTTTTTAGATTCTTCTTATGAGCAATCTCATATGGTATTTTTCTTTCTCTTTCTGGCTTACTTCACTTAGAATGACATTCTCCAGGAACATCCATGTTCCTGCAAATGGCGTTATGTTGTCGGTTTTTATGGCTGAATAGTACTCTATCATATAAATATACCACAGCTTCTTTACTCAGTCATCTGTTGATGGACATCCAGGCCACTTCCATGTCCTGGCTATTGTAAATAGTGCTGCTATGAACATTGGGGTGCAGGTGTCATTTTGAAGTAGGGTTCCTTCTGGATTTATGCCCAGGAGTGGGATTCCTGGGTCGTATGGTAAGTCTATTCCTAGTCTTTTGAGGAATCTCCTTACTGTTTTCCACAATGGCTTTCCTTACTTCCCTCTCCCACGCTTAATGATTTAGATGTCTTCTTTTACAATTTTATGTTTATTCTTTTTGTAATTCATGGCAGTTATCTCCTTTCCAGTTATGAGTTTCTCCTTTTTATAGCATCCTGCTTCTTTTCTATTTAGAGTAGACCTTTCAATATTTCTTTTAGCATGGGTTTAGTGTTGCTAAACTCTTTTAGTTTTTGCTTGTCTGTGAAGTTCTTTATCTCTCCTTCTATTCTAAAGGATAGCCTTGTTGGATAGAGTATCCTAGGCTGCATCTTTTTTTCATTCAGGACTTTGAATATATCTTGCCACTCCCTTCTAGTCTGTAGTGTTCGTGTAGAGAAATCAGCTGAGAACCTTATGGAGGTTCCCTTGTAGCTCACTCTTTGTTTTTCTCTTGCTGCGTTTAGGATCATTTCTTTAGCCTTGACTGTGGCCATCTTGATTATGTCTTGGTGTGGGTCTGTTTAGGTTCTTCTTGTTTGGGACCCTCTGAGCCTCCTGTACTTGGATATCTGATTCCTTTAGGTTTGGGAAGTTTTCAGTCATGATTTCTTCAAATACCTTTTCAATTCCCTGTATTCTTTCTTCCCCTTCTGGAAGCCCTATTATGCATAGATTGGCACGCTTTATATTATTCCATAGGTCCCTTATATTGTTTTCATTGTTTTTTATTTGTTTTTCTCTCAACTGTTCTGATTGGGTGCTTTCTGTTGTCCTGTCTTCTAGGTCACTAATTTGCTCCTCTGTATTATCTAGCCTGCTTTGTACAGCCATTAGATCAGCTGTCATCTCAGCAAATGAGTTTACTAATTCTACTTGGTTCTTCTTTATAGCTTCTATTTCATTTTTGACATTTTTTTTATGTCTAAACACTATTTCTTTTAGTTCCTTCAATACTTTGATCACTCCTTTTTTGAAATCTTGATCTAGTAGGCCATCAATGTCTATTTCCTTGATCGTGCTTTCAGGGGATTTCTTTTGATCTTTTAATTGGGAGTGGTTCTTCTGCTTCTTCATCTTGCTCATATCTCTCTGGCACTGTGGCTTAAGGAGTATCAGTTATCTAGTTCCCCTGGAGATGCTGTGCTCTTAATGATTTTATCGAGAGGTCTTTGTGTCTTCGCCCTGTTTCACGAACTCAGCTTGCTGTTTCCAGAGGCCCTCTGCTGGCACCCTCTTCTGTGCTGCTCCCAGTGGCTGTCGGCTAGCAGATCGCGCCCCCTCCCAACACTGGTTCAGGGCTGAGCTCTTATCTGGTGGGCATGTGAGTCACTCCCCCTCCTGATGCTGCAGTCAGATGCTGTGCTCAGGGAGGCAGGACGGCAGATCGCGCCCCCTCCCAGCACCGTGGTCAGGTGCCACGTTCCTGCCAGGAAAGAGGGTTGCCACCTGCCCTTTCCCAGCGCAGGTCACTCTGCTGCTCTGTGCAGCTGCCTGCTCCACCTCGGGTCAGTGTTCTGACGGCGGGCTCAGGGAAGACCACGGAACGGCCCCGCCTCTGCTCCATGCCAAATTTCAGCTCCTTGTTTGTCTTGGCGGCGTGAGTTCTCTGAGGTGCCAGGGCAGAAAGATCCTATCTGCCTCCAGCTGTAAACAAGTCTCAGTCCTGCCTAGGAGGTTGCGGAGCCCCTGGGTGCGGATTCATGTCTTGGCCCCACCTCCGCCCTGGAGCTGCGCACAGGAGAATATGGCGGCTGTGGCTGAGCCCCACCTCTCTTTTCGTGAGAAGCGCCAGTGATGGCGGTGCAGGTCTGAGGAGACAAAGGCTATGGCGCCCCTCCCCCCAGGGCACACCAGCCTTGTTGCTTTGCTTTTTTCACAATTTATGGGGGAACGAGGTTGTTCTGCTCTGTATCCCCTCCCAGCCACAGTGTGCAGCCCTCTACAGTTCCCCGGGGCTGCTTCAGTGCAGCTGCCCCAGTCCTCCGCCCGACTAGGGCGGCCTGTCCTGGCCCCAGCTGCCGGCTCGAGTTTGGGGCTGGGTATCGTGGGGACCCTTTGTGCCCGTTTAACTCGGTTCTGTCTGTCAAGGGGTGCTCGGGGCAGATCTGAGCCTCGGAGGCTCCCCCTCCATCCCTCTGGCCTCTCCGTTGGAGAGGGGAGACCCAGCGAATGAGCGCCAGTCCTCCTTTGCCACCCCCTCCCCGCGGGATCGGTACCACACTGTTTTGCTTTTTCTTCTTTTTTCCTTTTCTCCTACCAGATTTTTGGCATCTTTGTCTTTCGAAGAGGGCGATGTTCTGTCGGAGTTCGACAGGTGCTCTGTGTGGCTGAGTGGGTCTGTAGATGTGAGTTTTGGTGTATTTGTGGGAGAGGGTGAGCTACAAGCGTCCTTCTACTCCACCATCTTATAATTGTTCTGTCTTAAGTGTTCCCAGTACTAATAACAAAGACTACTCCATCCAAAAAAATTAGTAATTATTATGAATAAGCAAAAGTAAAACAACATAAAAAGTCTTAAATATTTTGAGTTTTTGGCATTTATTTCCACTTTTAACTTGGTTGAATATTTTTGCCAAACTTGGATTTAAAAAAAAAATAGACCAAGATACTACAAAGATACCTGTTTGGCACTTAGCAATTCTCTTTATCTCTGCCTCTGTGAGTATAATTTACTGTGTTTCTTGTTAATGTTGCTTTTTAGTAATTAAAGAAATTTGAACCAATGCTCAGAAACCCAAAAGGAAGAAAATGAATGGCTGCACATTAGTTTAAGCATGGATTTGAGGATGTAATTTATTATGAACTAATGAATTAATTCATGAGAATCTGGATGTGGTTATGGGATTAAGGTTCTTTGCTCTGTAATCTTTGTTCTGAAAATGTATAGTTTAGAGGTTTTAGCCAGCTGGTGACTAAGACCATCAAATGTAAGCCAGGTTGGTTTCTTTTTTTTCACTCACACAGTCACCTCAAAGCCAAACATGAGGACTACCTTCTGTCAAAATCAATATGCTTTTGAGGACAAATATATTTCATAGAAAAATGTTAAGCTTATTCCAGACAACCTTCCTGTTTTCTTTTCAGGTTAAGCCTTTTTTAAAATTAAGTAAGCAATAATGTAAGTATGAATGTATGATTACAGAATAAGATCCTGAGAAATACTACATAATGAAAATGTGATGCAAAATCTCAATTTTTCGGAAACTAGTAACTACCTATATACACAAGCACTCCAGAATATAGTTTGAGACTGCCTCTACTGAAGCCCTTCTTTCAAAGATGTTGAAAAGATAAACAATTTCTTTCACCAAAGATATTGATTAGGATCAGAAATGCTCAAAATCTTGAAGACATTTAAACTTTAAAGTGTTGTCTCTAAGGTCTTGCATAATTTTAAGACAAAAAGAGTAAAGCAGTTAAGGGGAGACTGAGACATTTGATAAGATAAAATGTGTTTCTTACACAGAGTCTAGATTAGCAGATGGCTTGAGTTTCTGCTTCCACTCCCAGAGACTGATACCCATAATCATTGCTGGGGAAACGTGCCATTGGCCAGCAACTCCCAGAGACAGCAGATAGGAGATAAAGAAGTTCCATCTCTTGTGTTCTTAAAAGCCTTAAGTGGGTTGTTTCCATCCTGAAATCTAGCGTGAAGAAGATAGCCTTGCAGTTGACATTGTTAAATATGAAAAACCCAAAAGCAATAATGTAAATAAATCTAAGCAATCAATCACAGAGAGACTCAAATGTAAAGTTCAAATCTTTTATCTTCTTAAGACCCCTGTAACAATGCCCAAGAATTAACAGGTAAAGTAGCCTCTCTTCTTACTTTTACAGAAAGTAAGCTATATTTTTTTAGTGACCACCCCCCATGCCGATTTTGTTAGCGTGAACTATTTATTTGTATATGTGTTCCATTTACTCAAGAAGCCAGAGAGTTCCTGGAGAATTGGCACCAGTTCTATATCCTTCTCACAGTCCTTTGCACATGGAAATTATTAAATAAACATTTTCTGACTAATGAATAAACAATGGAGCAGCACATTAACTAAGGGCAGCTAAGCTACAAAATTACTAACTGTCATTAAGCTGATAATAGGACATGATTAGGAAAAACACAATAGATTTGTTTTAGTGAACAGAAGGTTTGGCAAGTGGCAGCTTGGGGGCATTTCAGCTGTAGAAGTTTGAGCTGGTGAAAGGCAGAATGAGGGCTTGCATTGCCTGGGGAGGCTATTGAGGAAGTGATTGTTGGGAAGAAGAGCAGGGGAAAGGGAAAGCAGTGAATGACTTCACTTATTTTATTGTTTTTCTCAGACTTGGCTCTGAAAATGGATTTCAAAGATAGCAAAATGCCCTGATTTATATAACTATAATTATAATAATGACAATAAAAATAATAAGTGGTATTTACTGTTTATTAAATAGTGAGCATACTTGCCTGAGAACATACAAGATAGAATTTTCTTTTTGCTTTTTACCGTTATCTTATGAGTTTCTTCTCCTCTGATATGGTACATGTCCAGTCTTATATGATAGTCAATAGGGCTTGGTGTTAAAGAGTGTGGACTCTGAATTTAGAATGCCTGCACTTCACTGTTACTAACCGAATGACAGGACCAACACACAGCATAAGGCTTTATAATTGAGGTTATATATGTAGAACATACTAAGGACTAAAGCTGGAGCCAGAAAGTTGAACCAGCTTGCCCAAAGGCACTCAGATGAGTGGAAGAAGGCTGGATGCTCACCCAAAATGTTAAGCAAGACTAAAGAAAAAACATATGTTGGATAGGCAACCAAGAGTGTACAGTACATTCTGTCTCTGACTTCTCAGTGAGGCAGGATACTAATCCTAACAGAATTAATCACTCACTTAACCAAGAGAAATCCCTTACCCTCAGGCTCTCCACCCTAGTTTACCACAAGGTAAAGCAGAGTGGGAGAAGTGATAGGATATTGGGAGAAAGAAAATCCGTTACCAGCAGGTGTTAAGGCTAGAATTTAAATGCAATTATTACAGCATTTATTAAGCAATAATAGGTATCAAAATGTGAGAAATCAGACGGAAGTTAATGAAGTAATGCCCGGGTTCACATTAAAACTAAGAAATTTAGACACATTTGCAAAGCAGCAAGATATACAAGTTGAAAGCACAGGCTTAGGAAACAACTACCTGAGATTCAGATACTGCATCTTCCTGTGATTAATTATACCACTTCTCTCTACCTGCATGTTTTCCTCTGTAAAACAAGGATACTATTAACATACACTGCATATGGTGGTTGGGAAGAGTAAATGTGACAATCCAAATTAAAATGCCTGGCCCCAAATAAATGACCAATTAAATATGTTTTGTAATATCATATGAAATAATTTCTTCTTGACCTGGCCTTGGAAATTCATCTAATTAGAAATGCATATTTGTGTCTATTTCTCCATAATATCAGAAATATAAAATTATAGATCCAATTATAACAATTAAGAAACTTATGTTGTAATGAACAAAGTGCCATTTATTTCAGCTGTGAAATTTTATGAATGCTAAAGAAGGCAACATGACATTATTTGTCTAGTACAGGTATTTAATTTTTATATAAATCTATGTCTCTCAGATAATATTTGGGTATTAAAATAGATACATAAAATTATGTTCTACCATATTACAGCATTAAGCAAACCCTGTTGTACTTGTTAATTAAAGCCTTGAAAATGTTAACACCAGACAGTTTAAATGTCAGCAAACTATGAACATAACTAATTAAAATTTAAGAGCAATATTTACATGATGGTTTTCATAGGAAATATGTTTATATTTAACTTATGAGGAGGAATGATCATTCAACTAGAATGCCATGGTGTGGCCTTAACAATTGTTTACGGCTTCTGTCCTGAATGGTTGGTGTATTTAGGTGCCTTGATTATGTGTTCTGAATTCAAACACGATACACAAAACCCTGGATTAATTTTATAAAAAAAAAATCTGACACAAGTGTTAATGTAACAGTGTGACCAATTTTCCTTTTTAATTTCATTTTCTAATAGTAAATTCTTTCCTTAAACATGCACTCATTGAGGACAGTTACACACACATATGGAACATGCATTTTGCTAAAGTGTGATACGATAATATTGAATGGTACTGAAAGTCTATTTTGTTTCCACATCTAAATTTTCTTTGACAATGTTGGAAGTATATAACCTTTGATTTCAATTAAAAGCTGAAAATTCTTATTTTATACTAGATTTTATTAGTTTTTAAATGATGTAATATGGTAACAAATACAGAAATATTTTGAAAGACAGCACTGCTTAAAATCATGCTGAGTATTATGCATATTTTATCCCTTTGACAAGTGGAACCAAATAATCTCCATTACTTTCTTACTTGTTGTCAATGTGCAAAAAAATTGGACTCTTTAGTTTTTGTTTTATACATATGTTTGAATATAATGGAATTTATACTTGTCAAACATTTAATGCCAGTATACTAGCATAACAAGACTTCTTATATATTTTCTCATGTATTTTTAAACCAAATTCATTATCATTTTTTGCATATTATTTTTTCTATGAACATTACATTTAAACATGAAATAAGAAATAAAAAAGATATCTTGATTCATCAATAATAATAGAAGTGAAATTCTAATAAGAATGAAGCTGATAATTTTGGGGGATACTTAATGTGTCTCAGACCTCATCTTAAGCATATAACATTTAAGCCACACATAGTCTTAAATTACAGATAATCTATCTGCTTCTCATTTACAGTGGAAGACACTCTTGCTAAGAAAGGACACAGAGCCTGGGGTCACCCTGTTAATCACATAATACAAAAGGTGGACATTTATTTAGTATTAAATTGAGTATGACATGCTTATCTTGATGTTGGGGGCTTCCTTATCTAATCCAAAATAAATATATGCATGTTTGGCTAAGTCTGATGGAGAACTATATAATTTCTACTGAACAGAACTATATTATTTCTAGTCTCTTATATATCTATAAAAATACAAATGTATTTAGAGAGACAGCAAGGTCAATTTTAACCTGATGTATTCATAAAATTGAAATTGCCCAGCAGAACAAGTTGAAAATGCAATGTACAACATTTCATATGAGACACTGAATTTAATTTATAAGTGAATTTTTAGTATAGACCTTTTAAAATGTGAACAAATTTTAAGAAACCAAAATTTGATCCCTAAAACTAGTGTACAGAAGTGAAGTTCCATAAAACTCCCTTAGACAACCATTGCTTACATTACTTACGTATCCACCTAGGGATTTCTCCTATCTGAATCAATCCCTCTTAGCAAAATATTTTTAAAGTATCCCCAAAGCTTTTATAAGTTTATTGTAACTGCATTTTTTCACTATTTCTGTAATCTGCCTTCCTCCCAGGAGAAGTGAAGAACCTGATGGATGTAATACCTCCAGAAATACTCTTTTTTATTATTTATCGTAAGTATTAATTATTTGTGGAAATCATGCACGGAAACCAATAAATGGTCATCAGCCATCAAAATGCAATTCAACCTGACATAGGAAAAAATAGCCATTGTTTCAAATAGTAAAATGATGGGAAAGGCAGGGCTCAGCACAAAAATAGCAGCAGTACTTAGATGTCTCAGTACCATGTTCCCTTCCAACTTTTTCTACACAGTTGGAAGTAAGACCACTTATATAACTAGGCATGCATCTGCCATCAGAGGATAGCATGTTAGGAATCATAGTGGAGGGTGCCAGTTGGCCTAGTGTGGATCAGAGGCCCATTCTGGAAGTCACTGATGGTCTGGCTATTCAGTGAGCTGGGGTGTGTATTTAACTCATCTTCAGTAGATCCTAGCCATTAAATCACTGAATCCAAACAGCCTGAACATGGGAGATGACAAATTCCATTAGATCACAGTAGTAAATGAGAGCTAGGCACATTTTGTAGTAGACACAGAGTGCTGGGGAGGAGGAACAGCATAAATGTGTCCTTTACCACCTAAAATTGAAACTAGGTACTTATGGGTAATGTCTTTTCCATTAGACTGTGAATTCTGATTCTTGGCTTAAGAATGATGTCTTTGAAACGTCAACATCTACTATAGAACCTGGCACATATGTGTGCTCAATAAATAGAACCACATTTAATACAGGGTTAAGATTATATAAACTGTTTCTTCAGTAATGGTTTAAATTCTATTGGTTAAAGTAGTTATATTGTGCTATTTATTTCTTAGCTCTGGATAAAGCAAATCATTTGATTTATGTTTACACTTCAAAATTTCCTTTGTTATATCAATCATCCTAATGCAACTTAGTCTTCTTTCTTTTTCAGAATATGAATCAGTAATGAATTTACATTTTAGTTTAATTCAGTAAACGTGTAATCTTCTTCTGGTCTTTGAGATTTGTCTTTTTATTTTTTTAATAATATTAAAATAACAAGAATCATCCTTCATACAAGCTCCTTTTCTCAGCCTATAACCATTCAGTAGACTTTGTTAAAAGGAATACCTTCCAAAAGAGGTTTTGGTTCCAAAAATATTTTCAGGCACATTAAAAGATGATGATTCTTAGCAATAGGGAGCTATCACCAACACATATTGTTAACATTTAATAATAATTAATTAAATGTGCGCTAGAGCAGGTTATATTATGAAGTGATTAAAAACTTCCACCAAGGAGTAGTTTTTTGCCTTGTTAGTTTCTTTTTTCTAATCCCTGAAGAAAGGATTAGGATTATGTTTCTAAATATTTTTGTATTGCAGCATTCTCTTCTAAGGCTTGAATAGTTTTAAAAGCTACAGATTTATTTTGCATTTACATCCTTCTAATTTTATTGCTTATATCAAATGATACGTAGAACAAGTATAGATTCTATCATGTTTTGTAGACCTTTGATGTTCTCTGCTTGCTCTTACCTTTATTTTCTATAATTGACTTCTCATATATAATTCATTACTAAAATTATTTATGAAGAAATGTCATCAGATATTTTCATTAGGTATTATGTTAGACTGTGGCTAACTTGCCTGTAGGTATTTATTAACCCTCTCCTCACTTTAAAGATGTGGAAACAAAGGGAACAGAGATATGAATTACTTTACTCAAGGTCACACGATGAGTAAAACATCAAAGCAGTACCTAGAATTTGTCCATTTCATTAAATATAACGTGGTAGAAAGCTATCATAATTATAAGAATCCATTATACAAGACACTTCTCTGGACTCTAAAGAAGTAGAAATGAATGTTATCTAAGGCATGCGGGTCATTTTGTCTGAAAAACAGAGACAATCTAGGGTATGGAAAGGTCCCCAAAAGGTTCTTACATACATCCTGTGTTACCAATGTAAATTCTGTGAATTTCCTTTCACTTTATACATTTTTTCTGTTAAACATTAAAAAACAATGTTTTATTTTCAATATGCTGATTTATATTATTTTGAGGAAAAGACATAGCTTTTCATTGCTTGGAATATTTATTTTAGTTCTTCTCATTTACTACCTTGAAAATTTAAATGAAGTGTATTTAGCCAAGTCATTTTAATTTTCACTTTTGAGTCCTTCTGTCTGTTTTAATGTATTTTTTTCTACATGTAAAAAATAAGAGGAAAGCCTAAGATTAGAAACCATGAAATAAATTATTTACTTTTTTAATTTATTTATACATTTATTTAATTTGGAAAATACTCCTTGGGAACAGTGGCAGAAAAATACCTTTTTATTTGAGACTGGGATTTTTTGGTGGCAGTGCTGGTCTAGTCATAGCTTGTGAAGCAAAATTTCTGGACAGGACTAGCCCTCCACATGCTATTACAGACAGCAAAATTATCCTTCCCCTGGCACATTTGCAAGAGGCAGCTCTTAGAAAGTAAACTCTCTCTGCAGGCTATTGAAATGCACACTGATCTCATGAAAAGAACAGTGCAGCTGGTACCATGGGAGGAAGACAGTCAGATCCTTTTTGATGGAAAAATGAAGTCAGACCAAGCTTGCCTCCTTTCTTTTACAAAATGTAATTATGTAAACCACAAAGCTCCATTATAGACAATGTTTATAATTAGTACTATTTTCCCTTTAATTTTAAATAAAGCATGCTAGTTGTGAATGTCATGCCAACATATTTTCTACAGATGCTATAAACAATGAACAATCAGAAATCCATTTGGGTTGTTTTTGTAGTTATTATTTCAAATTGTGAAAACTCATAATAAAAATCAATGTAATGAACAAACACCATTATATGTTGATAAACATCATACTCTTTCAATTTCAGACAAAGCCAATGAATATTAATCAGATCTTTGACTCTAAAATGATGACATCAAATGGGATTTCCAGTACCTATTAGGTTCCCTCATAGTTCAGTTCTAAAAAGGCCACTGAAATGATTTATTGTATTCGTATCTCAAAAGTTTTCAGAATTGCATTAACATATTTATCATATGCAAAGGCAAATAAAATATTAGCTTGATAGTGAAATGGCCTGATTTCAAGACCTTGCTTGCCCTCAGGCAAACATTTTAATCTTTGGTGGTCTCATTACATGAGGTTCTAAGTTTTACCTTACTTTTTGAATATACATAAGCTGTGAATTATGGAAACTGATGATATAAGTTGTCAGGAAAAGATGTAAATTACAGAGTAAGTAATTACAAGTAAGTGTAGATTTACTTTCAGATTCTAAACAATAGCAAATGTCGGTTTGATTTTAGAAGCATCTGCTGAGTTTAGATAGCAGCGTATCTCAGTTATCTAGGTTTGGTTTTATTATTTATTGTATAACCATGAACTAAGAATTCAGTCTTTACTCTTTGGTTTCCTCATGTGAAATAATAGGCACTGTGTAGTCTCAACAATGGCTTTATGCTACACCATTCCATCCTCTGTGCATCGGTATAGACATAGGCAACCTTACAAAGTTTGGCCATGGCTACGTCTACATTAGAATTTCAACTCCTCAACTCCATACTTACAGATTTAATGTTACTTGTTGTGCCATTAATAACAGGGTTTATATACAGAATTATGAGAAATGACTGTAAAAATACAATAGAGATGTGGTTACAATGTTAGACAAGTTTGAGGGTTAAAAAAATTAATGTAAACTCTTTAACTCATGTCTAAATCCTCCTTCATGTAAACCACTGTAATTATTCAAATACTGGTTTATTTGGTTGTACTTAGACAATTGAACACTACCAAATCAAAGCCTCTTATTTAAAAATGGACTAGAATTTCACATGTACTTAATGTCTAAGAATATATCTGTATGTATAGATAAAGCCAGATTTTATATAATCCATATGGTTGTGACTCTATAAGAAGTTTACCCCTAATTCTCTTATTTCCTTCAGTTCCTGTCTGTCTGACTTTTGGTTATTTCACTACTTCATAACATTTTTACTAGCAACTAAGCAGGGACAGGTGAAAAAGGTGAAAATTAAATCAGTCAATGTTGTTTCTTGTGTTAGCATAACTGATAAGGAAGGGCTTGAAAATAGTGTCCAAAATGAAGTCTGTAAATATTTATGAATAGCCACTATATCAAATTACCCATGTCTCCCTTAACTGTAGAGAATCAAAAGCTAACAAATTTACGACTGGACTTCAATACATTTACTTGGATGAAAGAAGTATAACACTATGCAGGTAGTTTTCAGCTGCCACGACATCAAAAATATTATGTGAATTATAACTTCTACATAGCAGACTTATACTGTATACTGTAGTATTCCATGTGCTTTACATTGACAGTTTTAATTCATCTTAATTCTTCCATAGTATGTTCAATATCCTCCATTTTCTTTAACTCCATGGTGTTTTTTAATCTTTTGTTTAATAGAAATGAATGTGCGCACAATGGGTTAAATCAGAGGAGGCTGCTCCCTGCTGAGAATAACTGTGCACTGTCCTGCAAGCAGTAGTGACACACCAGCTAGGAAGCTATAGAGGGTGATCCAGAGGAGAAAGACATCGTGCTTTCTTCTCTGCAGTACTTCCCTCATTCTGCCCACCTTATGACTTGCTTTTCTTTCACCAAAATAGCCACGTGCAAATTGATTCTTAGAAACCTTATGAACCTCTTTTATTTAGAAAAACCACAGAAAAGGCTAACTCCTTATTTGGAATCAGGATGACAGCCTTATTCCACCCCAGAGCCAAGGGCTAGCTACATAATTTGCAGGGCCAGAGTAAAAGGGAAAATGTTGCAAAAATCCAATGCACTGTGGATGGATGATTCCCCAGGATCTCAATCTTCATCCCCAGATACAGTTATCAGGATCAGGAATGAAAGAAGGGCTCCTGCAGAGACACCTGCCAGATATGCTGTGCTGTGGTGCTGTCATCTCAAGGGAGAAGAGGTTGTGTTGCCCCACCCTAGGAGCCCATGAGGCATGCATCTGACCTGACAGTCCCTGCACCCACACTCCCAGCAGGGACAAAATGTGATGGTAGAATACAGGACTCCCTGCTCCAGTGATGCAACCCAGTTGCAGCTCTAGGCAGAGGGCAGCTACAGATACAAACCAGGTGTTGGGAGAAGGAGTCTGAGTGGGGACCAAGGTGTCAGAAGGTCAGAAATGGACAGAGAAGTACCCTCCCTGGGGAGGTTGAGGACAGTAGAAAGCAGGGTTACATGAGCCAAGATTCCAAGCTCCCAGTGCAGGCTCCATTGTCCCATCAAACTGCACTTACAAAACACACATTGGAAGAGAAAGTTATTGAGACTTTCAACATAATGAAAGCAGAACATTAAATCCCAAGACCCTTCTGAATGTGGGGACCTGTGTGACTACACATGTTAAATCTGTCTATGACCACTGAGATGAAGGAAGTTACATAATTAACCCAAGAACACATACATGATAAAATCAGAATCAGAATCTGTGTTCTTGGCTTTCAAACTCATATTTTTCTACTCTGTTACCCTGATTATCTGAAAACTTAATGTGGTGTTTATTCCACCAATATTCTCCGTTATCATAAGATATTTGTTTAATGTATGCTTTCTGCCAGAAGGGGCATGACTAGAAACAGTTTATTTCCCTTAGTAGAGAGTATCAGTGAGAACTCTTTTGATTCCATCAACACCTTGCATTAGGTTAAGAAAATCATAAGAAACTTGCTACAGAGACAAAGGATGCATATCTCAGAATATATAGGGGCCTCGAAAATGGACTGAAGCTGGGCATAGGGATCCAGTGCATTTTCCCTCCTACTCTGCTCCTTACAGCATGTCTGCTTTATGAGCATTTCTAAACGAGTCTTTCTGTTGCTGCTTTTCTCAAGTTACAGATGGAATTTGTTCAGTATACACTGAGTTTTTATATCATTGGTCCTATTACCCAAAAGAGAATGCCCAATACTTTTATTCTTAATTCTAAATCCCCGAGAAAGGGACTGATTGACGTATTCTTTGTCATAATCACCCCACCCCTACCCTTGAAGAGCAGCTGCTCAGGAATATTAATATAGCAAGGAAAGGACTTTTATGGAGCTGCCCAATAACCATATATATGAACAGAACAGTTCCTAGAAATGAGAGACCCACAGGCAACTTGTAGGTTTCACCATGGATGGCATGGCTCCGTGGCGTAAGATCTTGTTAGATTTATTATGAAATTTTGTGGTGGCATCACTCATTCCTCAAATCCAACTAGGTGTCAAATAGATTTTTGAAATATCACAGTAAATTTGTTCTATTTCTCAACTTTATACATGAGTCTGGATGACTTTAACTAAGCTCCACATCAGTCCCTATTTATACAAAAAGCAAAACTGTCATTTTTTTATTTACAGTGTATTTGTGACCTGACAGGCCTCCCATTCCTCTTGATGATACACTTTATTGAAAGAGTAAAAATGCTGGAAGGTGAAATACAATGCAGACCATCCCATAGCTGTCAATGAATGTCATTTTAGTTCCTGCTGGGATTTCTAGTTTGTCAGAAATTGCCAGAAGTCAAGAGAACTATTTAAACTATGTATATATCCTACACACCAACTGGGGCCACTGGGTACCTAAGAAACCTCTTAAGAGCAGTGTCAGATGTTCATGCTAAACAGTACCTACTGCCAGAAAGTTAACGCTGTCCAAGGAGAGCTACCTTAAGGGAATTATGCTCCTGAGGTTTACAGGAGAAACACAGCCTGTGTGAACCTGAATTTCATCTGCTTGTATAAAATTGCAGATTGCATACTTCTCTACTGTGTGTCCTCAGCCTTTGCAGTAGAATCTGGGGGCTTTGTGATGGAAGTTTGAAACATAGTGCTGATGCTTTTGACAGAAATGATGTGTCTTCAAAGTTTTATGTCATGCTTTTACATTTTGTAGCTTTAGTGACGTTCTACATCATATTACCGTCTCCGTCTATAAATTTTCCTGAAAGTCAAAGCTTTCATTACTTTGGTGCAATATTCACATACATGATCTTGATTTGGGGGAATACTTTCTTTCTTTATAAAATGATTTGAATCATCGTAAGTTCCTATTGATTTATTCATAATCTTTGATTAACTAAGTTATCACGTACCTTTGGAGACGAGACAAAGTCTATCAGGCCAATAGAATGAGGCTTACGAAAAGTGATTAGTGTTACTAAATCATTCTGAGGAAATACCCAGAATCTGGATGGAATTTTCATAGATACCACTCTCTTGTCTCCACTTTACAACAGGTAAGAAATATTTTTTTAATGTACAAATTGTTAAAAGTCTGCATTGGTTAATTGAAGGCAAGCCACTCGCAAAGATACATTGATAAAAAGACCAAAAATAAAACAACCTATGACTTTTTTGGGGGATAAACTTGGGTTCCAGTTCCAGTTCTTAAACTTCCTAATTCTTTGCTGTTGAGAAAGTTTCTTGCTCTCTTTATTTTTCCATCAGTAAAGTGGGGGAAGACTGATTACATCTGCCCTGTGTAAAAATCAAATAAGAGATTATCTGATTACTGCTGGTCAGCTTCTCCACAGTCTTATGCACACAGATTGTATACAAATGCCTTGTTTTCTCATTTGCCAAAGTCTGTCCTGTATCAGTTGCAAAACACTTTGAATAGATGTAAATGCCTGTAGCCACAATCTCGGACACATCAGATATTCAATACTGTCTAAACATGGTACTTAAATACAATAGCAATTATTATTTTACTCTACACACGTAGAAAGACTCTTTGAGGTAAATCTCTCATCAGGAAAAAACTGCATGCATCAAGACATAGGGTTTTAATAAGTAATGTTTGCTTTAATTTATATATTACTAGTGATTTATCACATAGTGTTATTGACTGAATATTTTTAGTCTATCAGGCATCATTTCAGACACATGCCCAGGCATTGGCTGCGATGACTGCCTGGTGAAATGTTCACAAAATTTTCATTGTGAAAATTACAAACAGTCATTGTGAAATGAAGCCACTCAAAATACTAATCCCTATATTCATCTGAGTTTCATTATGTACTAACTTAAAACAAAATGAAAGAAAAGTATAATTGCTTTGTCTTCCGTTAGTTGGAAGGATAGTAGAAAAACAGTATTTAGTTTAGAACTGCTGACCCCAAAATTGATTAGTTCTTAATCATGGATAATAATGAATTATTTAAAACCTGTTGAGCCCTCATCATATGTCAAGCCCTATTAAGTATTGTATTATGTAGTGCATATGACATTTTTATTTAATTTTCAGTCTATGACATAGATAAAATTAATTTTCCCATTTCACATATAAGAAAACTTATGTTTCAAAAATATACCATACTCGTCCAGGGTTCTATGATTATGAGTGAGTAAATGAGATTTGAATCTTGGTATCCCTGACATGAAAAAAATGCTATTTTCTGCTATGTGTTAACTGTCTCTCCGTGTAATACATACAGTATTGCTTTGTAATATTAAACTTACTTTTTAAAATAGTAACTAAATTAAGGATATCTTTCATTTGTTGTTTAAAAAGGCAAATTATTTTCTTGTATCAGTTTCTTCATACTGAAAAACAATTTGAGGACATTTCAGTAAAAATGTAAAGTGAGTTCATGCTATTTTCTCCTCCCCCTCTGAGACTACAGTAAGATGAGTACAGAAACATATAAATTCAAAACAGTAAATAAGAAGAGAGCTGACACCATCAGAAGACAGGCAATATCAATGGATTTCTTTTAGTGGGAAAGTAAATGAAACATTTTTGTTAATGAAACTTAGGAAATTTCATCTCTATGAAAAACAACTTATCTACTTTTCCAGTTGTGAGGCCAAAAACCTTGTTATTTTCCAATCTTCTCTTTATCTCACGCCATACATCCAATATCTCATCAAATCCTAAATTTAAATATATCTCAAATTCCAGTGTCTCTTCTCGCTTCCCTCACTACCACCATCATCCAAGCTATTATCTTCTCTTGGCTAGATGATTGCAGTCACTTCCCAGCTGATCTCCCAGTCTCCACCACCCTTGCTCCCTAGAGTCAGCCTGCTCACAACACAGCAATCTGTATTATCCTGTTAAATGTATGGCACATTATATCATTTCTCTGCTCAAACCCTCCAGTGACTTTCCATTTCTGTCAAAGTAAAAGGCAATATATATCCTTGTAGTGGCCTGCAAAGCCCTTCAAAATATAGTCTCCAACTGTCTCCACTACAGAATACTTTACAGTGCAATCCCCCATAATTCTTTCAGTCTTAGCCACCATGTCCTGTCTGTTGGTTTTCAAACACAATAAAATGCTCCTAACACCGAATTTTTCACTTTTTCTTCTTCCTGTGTGAACATCTCTCCCTCCCTCACTGCCATTATCTATTTCTTAGTGAGTTCTTCACTGAACAAGCTACCCTATCTTCTGTATTTCATGTTTCCTTTCTTTGCTTTACATTGCTCCATAGAATTTAACACATTTAAATATGTTTATGACATATTTATTTTAGTTTTTGCCTGCCCACTCCCATGAGACTTCATGTTTCATAGGGGCAGTCATTTTGTCAGATATATTCAGTGCTCTTTCCCATTACATTAAGCTTTTGCTAATTTCTCAGCAAACATTTATTTCTGTGACAGACTAATATGAAATTCATGTATATACACATCTCTGTGGTGAACATAGCAGTATAGGTGTTTGCATGGTTGGCAAAACCCTAAAGATTTCCAGATAGTTTGAAGTTAGAATACTCCCTCACACCATACACAAAAATAAACTCAAAATGGTTTAAAGACTTAAATACAAGACAAAATACTATAAACCTCTTAGAAGAAAACATAGGCAAATATGATCTGACCTAAATCTCAGCAATGTTCTCCTAGGGACCTAATTAAACTTATAAGCATTTGCAAAGCAGAGGAAACCAAAACAAAAAGAACCTACAGATAGGTAGGAAATATTTGCAAACAGTGGGACAAGGGCTTGATTTCTAGAATGTATAAATAGCTCATACAACCTAATAAGAAAAAAACAAACAGCACAACGCAAAACTGAGTGGAAGACGTAAACAAGCAATTCTCCAGTGAAGACATACAAATGGCCAATAGGCACATGATAAAATGCTCAATATTGCTAATTATCAGAGAAATGCAGATCAAAGCTACAGTGAGGGTTCACCTCACACCAGTGAGAATGGCTATCATTCAAAACTCCACAAATGGTAAATGCTGGAGAGGGTGTGAAGAAGAGAAAGCCCTCCTACACTGTTGGTGGGAATGTAGTTTAGTGCAGCTGTTATGGAAAATAGTATGCAGATTCCTCAAGAGACTAAAAACAAACTTACCATATGATCTAGCAATCCCACTCCTGGGCATATGTCCAGAGGGAACCTTAGTTCAAAAAGACACATGCACCTCAATGTTCATAGCAGCACTGTTTATAATAGCCAAGATATGGAAAGAACCTAAATGTCCATCAACAGATGACTGGATAAGGAAGTTGTGGTATATTTTTACAATGGAATACTACTCAGCCGTAAAAAATAATAAAATAATACCATTTATAGCAACATGGATTGACTTGAAGAATGTCATTCTAATTGAAATAAGCCAGAAAAATAAAGAAATATACCATATGGACATCACTTGTATGTGGAATAAAAAAAAAAAAAAGACAAACACACTTATTTCCAAACACAAACAGACTCACAGACATAGGAAACAAACTTATGGTTACCAGAAGGGAAAGTGGGAAGGGATAAATTGGGAGTTCAAGATCTGCAAATACTAATATATATAAAATCGATAAATAATAAATTCATACTGTATAGTGCAAGGAACTATATTCAATATCTTGCAGTGACTTATGGTGAAAAAATATGCAAGCAAATATATGTGTGTTCATGTATGACTGACTCATTGTGCTGTACATGAGATTCATACAACATTGTAAACTGACTATACTTCAATAAAAAATATATATGTTTACCAAAAAAAACAGTTCCATCCTAGGACACATTTCAGGTATGAAATATTCAAACTTCGAGGTCAAATAGAAAAGCTGAATATCTGTCAGCAATGGAAAACAACTAACAAACAAATCAAGGATGATAAATCAGATTTGCATCTATTTCCTATTTAAACTGATCTTATAAAATATGAGTATAACCACTAAAAGAATAAAAAATTGGAAATGTTTAAAAATGTACCTGCTGAAGATCAGAAAAGATTGAAAAAGAAAATGAGAATCTACATTTAAAGGGTACTCCTTTGGCTATTAATTAACTGTCATTTGTGGCAAAACATTTACATTCAATGGATTTTAGTTTCATTATCTCAGTTTTGATGGTTCTGTCCTTTCTGTGGTTTTTTTTTTTTTAAATACAACTGCTTTTTTCATTATGGAGAAAATTAATTCTGGTTTGATAATTCTTATGTTATTCTTTGCAAATCATAAAATTAAAATATTATTATAGAATTAAAACCCCAACTTTTCAGATTTTCTTCAGAGAAACATATGCAGTGGTTATCCTTGTTACGTCTTAATCTTATTAACTCTGAGTTTTTTCTCGTCATTTTTGTCCTAATCTTTGGAGTATCAGTTCATCTCTTTTCACCCAGAATATAATCCAACTGCTAGTAATTGCCTTCTGGACATTTCTGATCTAAATATTTTATCAATATTTTCTGCCTTAATGTATTTAAAACTACACTTTCTTTCTGCCCCAAGCTGAGGCCTTCTCCTGTTGTTGCTCCTTCCGTCAACAACATGGTTATTTTCTGAGTATTCAAAACATCTATGTTTACTTTTTTGACTTTTTGTTCTTCTTTCCAAACACAGTTATTTCTTTATTTGATTCATATTTACCACGAGCTTAGCATTTCACTGGTATAAAGATACAGAAGTGAAAGGCAAAATCTCTGTTCACTAGACATTCTCTATCTTTTGTAGATCAATATGTAGATAATTACCATACAATAAACTGAATATTGAGTAAACAATAAATCAATTTGTATTAAAGCAGTGTATGATCATAAAAGAAGTAGGGATTGTCTTTATTCCTACGAGAATATCACATATATTCTCCCATTTAATCTCCCAGGTCACCATCAGAGTAGACCTTTTGCAATATTGTTCTTAGATCAACTACATCTGCCATTAAAACTTCAGGGATTTCATTTTGCCATGAGAATAGAATAAAATTGTATATTGAATATTCAAAACACCTATGGTCTGGCTCTTTTGCCCAAGCCATATTTCCCACTATTTCCTCACTAAAAATTATACATGAGATTTATTGAAATACTGGCCTTTTTTTCTAATCCTCATTCTTGTCTTTATCCATACATTCTCTCACTCTGTTTTATTAACTATCAGTAGTTTATCCTTCAAGAATTATTAAAATCAACGAACTACTAAAGTTCTCCCTGCTTACAATAATAAGAAATAATCTATTCCTTCTCTTAACTTGCATAGTGGTTTATATGCATCATTCCTTACATGCTTATCACGTTACTTTTTGGCATATTTTATTATACATATTTTCTTTCCTACAAAGTATTGTCTCCTGTAAGTAGATACCATTCCCTGCATCTCCTCAAATAAATATTTCTACTTAAAGACTTGATCAAAATCTCTTTTCCAAGCTTGAAACACACAACACTAACTGTGATTTAATTATTCTTTCTCATATTGTGGCTTAAAAAGTGGAAATAGCAAATTGTAATTTTTAACTATTGTTCTCATTTAAGTAAAACCACAAGCTAGGTTCAGCCATCTGAATAAAAGGTAAATTTCACATTATTGCAACAACTGAAATGTATAATGCTTAAAAAGGGAAATCTTTACAAATATAGTATTCCTCTGCTATTTCTTTCATTTGTTAAAAAGAGAGAAACCCGTTCACTGACCATGTTTTACTTCAGTGAGGCGATGGGACTACAGTTGAGCCCAACCATGGCCAGTCATTTCTGCCATGAAAAGTGGGCAATACACTTTCCCCCAAATCAGTGCCCAATTTGTAGACAAAATCTTTAGGTCCATTCATGCCTATTAATCCTGCAACTATTCCTGCCAGATAGTTCTGCTGTGGAAAGAAATGAATGTTTCCCAAGGGGAGGTTGGAGCCACATAGGTAAGGGGTAAACCTGAATGTAATTTAAACACTTGAGGTAGATTAAAAGGAGGCAGTAGAATAATACCTTGATACCACTAAGTTTTTCTTTGTCATTTCTGTCTAATTTAGTAGAATCAAAATTAGGCTTATTTCAGTTATGAAACTTCACATCTGATATTTTTCAATTATCCAACCCAAGCACCAGCATAGCACTTGGTAAGTCAAGTGACACCACTTAATTTGATAATTAAAAATAAATTTAAAAAAATGTTTTTGTTTCTATATGAATTTTTTCTGTTTATCATATTTAGATTGATAAAATAGTATTGCTTTTAGGCAAAAGACCATACTGATTTCTCTCATTTTTCTTTAATTCATCGTAGTGATTTCTTTTTTTTATTTATATTTAGTAATTTTTAACATGTTTTATTGATTTATAATCAGTTTACAATGTTGTGTCAAATTCCAGTGTAGAGCACAATTTTTCAATTATACATGAACATATATATATTCATTGTCACATTTTTTTCTCTGTGAGGTACCACAAGATCTTGTGTATATTTCCCTGTGCTTTACAGTATAATCTTGTTTATTCTACAATTTTGAAATCCTGTCTATCCCTTCCCACCCTCCACCCCCTTGGCAACCACAAGTTTGTATTCTATGTCTATGAGTCTATCTCTGTTTTGTATTTATGCTTTGTTTTTTTGTTTTTGTTTTTTAGATTCCACATATGAGCGATCTCATATGGTATTTTTCTTTCTCTTTCTGGCTTACTTCACTTAGAATGACATTCTCCAGGAGCATCCATGTTCCTGCAAATGGCATTATGCTGTCAGTTTTTATGGCTGAGTAGTATTCCATTGTGTAAATATATGACATCTTCTTTATCCAGTCATCTGTTGATGGACATTTAGGCTGTTTCCATGTCTTGGCTGTTGTAAATAGTGCTGCTATGAACATTGGGGTGCAGGTGTCATCCTGAAGTAGGGTTCCTTCTGGATATAAGCCCAGGAGCGGGATTCCTGGGTCGTATGGTAAGTCTATTCCTAATCTTTTGAGGAATCTCCATACTGTTTTCCACAGTGGCTGCACCAAACTGCATTCCCACCAGCAGTGTAGGAGGGTTCCCCTTTCTCCACAGCCTCTACAGCATTTGTCATTTGTAGATTTTTGAATGATGGCCATTCTGACTGATGTGAGGTGATACCTCATTGTAGTTTTGATTTGCATTTCTCTGATAATTAGTGACATTGAGCATTTTTTCACGTGCCTATTGATCATTTGTATGTCTTCCTTGGGGGATTGCTTGTTCAGGTCTTTTGCCCATCTTTGGATGGGGTTGTTTGTTTTTTTCTTATTAAGTCATATGAGCTGCTTATATATTCTGGAGATCAAGCCTTTGTCGGTTTCATTTGCAAAGATTTTCTCCCATTCCATAGGTTGTCTTTTTGTTTTACTTATGGTTTCCTTTGCTGTGCAGAAGCTTGTAAGTTTCATTAGGTCCCAATTGTTTATTTGTGCTTTTATTTCTTCTAGGAGAAAATTTTTCAGATGTATGTCAGATAATGTTTTGCTTATATTTTCCTCTAGAAGGTTTATTGTATCTTGTCTTATGTTTAAGTCTTTGATCCATTTTGAGTTTATTTGGGGGTATGGTGTAACGGAGTGTTCTAGCTTCATTGTTTTACATGCTGCTGAAAAAAGAAATGATGAATTTATTTTTATTTTTTGTCTACACATGTTCAAAGTCTAACAGAGTATATGACCCTCACACACACACTGTCTCTTTCTCTGTCCCTCTGTAATATATATGTCTGTGTGCATCTGTATGTGTATGTAATGTGTGTGTATTTGATAGAAACACACTATATGACCCTGAGAAAAGCAAGAAGCAAAGGCACAGAGACACAGAAGAAATAGCACAAGATACACATTAGACATTAAAAGAAGTCTTGGTGGACCCTGAAAAGAAGTCTAAGTTACATAAAAGCTGCTTTGGTCACGCTTTGAATGCATACTTGGATTGTAGTCTTCAGAGGCTCTCATTGCCTGTTTGGTGTGCTTTGGAAATGCTAATAACATCTCAGAGTCTTCAGTCCATTTGGTACCTGAAGGGCATAAAACAATTCATTTTCAGTGACAAGACATGGAAACAGCCTAAATGTCCATCAACAGATGACTGAATAAAGAAGTAGTAGTATATTTATACAATGGAATACTATTCAGCCATAAAAACTAACAACATAATGCCATTTTCAGCAACATGGATGCTCCTGGAGAATGTCATTCTAAGTGAAGTAAGCCAGAAAGAGAAAGAAAAATACCATATGAGATCGCTCATATGTGGAATCTAAAAAAAAAAAAAGAACGTAAATACAAAACAGAAACAGACATATAGACATAGAACAAAAACTCGTGGTTGCCAAGGGGGTGGGGAGTGGGAAGGGACAGACTGGAATTTCAAAATTTGCAGGTACTGACAGACATACGCAGAACAGATAAAAAAGATTATACTGTATAGCACAGGGAAATATATACAAGATCTTGTGGTAGCTCACAGCGAAAAAAATGTGACAATGAATATATGTATGTTCATGTATAATTGAAAAGTTGTGCTCTACACTGGAATTTGACACAACATTGTAAAATGACTATAACTCAATAAAAAATGTTAAGAAAGAATTCATTTTCAAACTTCACAGTTCAGTTTTGAATAAAAGTTTATTCTGTATGGAATCAAGGTGTTTTTGTACAAGTGGGCAGTGGGGCATATTTTTAAATCTCCTTCGGCCACATATATGTTGGTTGATTCACCAGCTGTGCCAGTCCCTTTGAAATACAAAGTTGTCTGCCTTCTTTTTGTTTAAAGATTAGGGCAGTCTCATTCTGTAATGCTTGAGAGCTACATTGAAACTGGCATTAATTCCATTATTATGAGCTATTTTTCCAAATCAAGTTCAATTATTTTTCTCATCTAGGGATAATGGACAATATGATCTAAGAATAAAACTGTGTAAATTAAAACCTTGCAAGAATTAAGTCTATTTTACTATAAAATAGAAATAACCATTGCTTGTTCTTTAAGAGCCTTCTTTAATCTTCCAGACAATAAATAAAATGTCCACAGCAATCTGGGTGAGGTATG